>NW_027495416.1:0-262554 GCF_021521415.1 Bidens hawaiensis | reverse complement strand
GAGAATTGGATGTATGGTGAATGGTGCTGGATTGGCAATGGCCACAATGGATATTATAAAGTTGCATGGAGGAACACCTGCCAACTTTCTAGATGTAGGCGGTAACGCTTCTGAAGGACAGGTAAATAAAAATTTTTAAAATGGGTTTTTAATTTTTTAGCCTTTTTGGTTGGCACATAAATTTGAAAACAAAAATGGGTGTAGGTTGTTGAGGCTTTCAAGATCTTGACAGCAGATGACCAAGTGAAAGCAATATTGGTAAACATTTTTTGAGGAATTATGAAGTGTGACGTCATAGCCAGTGGAATCGTTAATGCTGCTAAACATGTGAGTCGGCACTACATTTATTGCAATGCCACAAATAATTTACAGGGTTTTATCATTTATGCATGAAAAATACATTTGGCAGCCTTCTAATGACTTTTTCATTGAGATCAGGTTGCGTTGAAGGTGCCCGTTGTGGTTCGTCTTGAAGGTGCAAATGTTGACCAAGGAAAGAGGATTCTCAAGGTATATGTTCACTTTTAAAAACAAAATCAAGATTCATATTAGTTATGTAATGTTCATGGAACTAAAAAAATGAAAACTTCAACAATTCGTGTTGGGATATACAGGAAAGCGGGATGACATTGATCACAGCCGAGGATTTGGATGATGCAGCCGAGAAAGCAGTTAAAGCACTTGAATCGGCTTAAAGATACCACTTGCAATGTTTTGATTCTTTTCTTGTCAGTTGAGAAATTGTACCTTGATCACACAATTTCTAAAGTGAGCTAATGCGGTTTTTAATCATCACTTTTCGAGTTTTCTGGAAAATAATTGAAGATATTTTGATTTTCCACATGTTAAACTAGGTCTGTTAATTTGAAGAGAAGAGTTCATTTCAGAACCCTTTTTTTTTTTTTTTTTGTCGATTTATCTACAGTCGACAGAATAGTTAACAGAACCCAAACATGTAACCTTTTAAAGTTAGTACCCGGAGACCACAGTCCACAGAGACCATCTATTTACAAACAAAAGAGACGAAGGGATGTTAAGATGAAACCAGTGCCACCCTACCAAGTTTGGCATGGCAGATGCCGGACCACCACTGCTCTTCGATCTCCACTCACTCGAGTTCCTGTCTCCCAACTCTCATATCTCAATCCGATTCTAAACTGACCATAACAACCCCCAAAATACAAGTTGAAGCCTTGTCTTCTAAAACTCTCAATATATTTATTTGAATAATCTTCCTTTGTTTTATCTTTTTAATATGTGATTCGATTTGACCCGATTGAAAAAATATATAATATTTAACGATACAACCAATACCCAAAAATTTGCAACCCATGAAAGCATTTAGTAGGTCTTCACCGACTGAAATGAGGAAATCAAACTATAAATAACTTGTTGCAACCCAAGAACTATTTGTGTAGATAACTCAAATATTAAATAACTTGTTTTCAAAAAATCCGTACTCCCAAACCACCTCAAAATAAAACAGAACAACCCCAAAAGAAAAGATGGAGCTTGATCTTCTAATACTCACAGGTATATTGACTTGGATAATCTTATTTTGGTGTTATCATGTACTCGATTCTACCAAGACTGAAAAAATTAACGCTTAAAAGATACAATCAATTACCAAAACTTCCGAAACATAAAATAAAAAATATAAACAACCATGGGTTGGCTACTTACTAAGGTCAAGCCATAAAAACTATTTTTGTAATTAACTCTATGCTAGGCAAATGGTTTCTAATAAATACGTAATATTTGTTTGGATGTTTCGGTTTTCCTGTCGGGTGCGTGTTGTTTGCCATGTGAAGAGGTAGGTCCAGCAGAGCCCAGTTGGTCCCGCAAGACTCACCTTGAATAGGGACGTCTGCGCAAAGGCCATCTGCTCCCGCAGGACCCACCATGCTCAGATAACCTTACGCGCAGTACGCAAGCTGTACACGCAGGGAAAGCCTCCCAATGGTGAAGTACCCCGCCTGTTCCCGCAGTTGCGGATACAAGCCATCAGGGAAGGCTACCCGCAGACAGCAGGGCTACACGCACAAGACAATAGATACTTCAGTAGTCACATGAAGGAATGAGCAAGGCGGGAACAATCCCGCCAAAATGAGCCAGTCCGTATGATTCTGAAAGATCTGTACTATACCTACCAAGGTATGGATAGGACAGACAATCTGACCAGAACAGCCCATGAGCCAATCACAGGGTGACAGCTCACCGACAACAGTACGAGGAGGAGCACCCTCTAGTACTGTTTGTCACTATTAGCCGCTGCCTACTCACCAACCCTTACTGCGGGGCGTGCGCAGCCTACAGTTGGTGGAATAGTGTTACTGTTGGCCGTAACCTATTCACCAACCAGCATGGCCGGCGTATAATCCACAGTAGGTGGGACGTGCATAATCTACAGTTGGTGGAATAGTGCAGCCGACTATGTTACTGTTGGCCGTAACCTATCCACCAACCAGTATGGCCTGTGCATAGTCCACTGTTGGTAGAAACAGGAATACTATTCAGCCGGCTGTACCTTCTAGGAAACCTACCTTCGCTATAAATACTCCAACATCTTGGAATGGTAAGATCATCTGCTATCCTGTGATCTAGCAATCTCTTAATATACACTTATATTCAGAGCAATCTAGTCTGATTCTCACGCCCGGAGGGTGGTCACAAGGAGGAACCCCCCCTTCTCAGTGACGAGCTTACGGTGTCTGTTTTGCAGGTCTCCTGAAGAACAACCTTCTCAGCTAGATCTCATCCGTGGGAAACATTACTTAACCCCCAGATTATCTATAATCTGTCCAGGTTCACTTAGTGTTTCTTCATTGGCGCCATCCGTGCATAAAAGCTAGAACTAATTTAGTTTTTTCGAATTTTCTGAAGAAATGGTTAACGTTACTCCGGTCCAAAGGCCAGTAACCGACCAAGAAACCCCGGTAACAACCCCAGCAACTGGGGGGAACACCGGCGGTTATACAATCCTTACGAACACTACCCCGACTACCCAATCCGGGGCAAGTGGAGTAAATATTCCACTGGGGTTCACCGATACCCAGCTGGAAAAATGAACGAGGGTCCCTCGCCAAACACTAGACCAAGTGAAGGCGTGGGCCGAAGAACGTCAGAAAGAGTTCCAAGCTGAGTTGGACGAACGCTTGCGTTCAGTTCAACAGGCTGACGAATTCGGCAGTACTCGCCAACACCTCATTATGAACAGCGAGGGCGAGTACTCAGACGAGAGGGAGGAGTCCGATACCGACGCAAACCCTCGCCATAAGGCGAAAGGGAAGCGTAAGGAAACGAACTCCCAGCCAAAAAGGAATTTTGGGGAAGCCTTTAAACCAACAAATGCGGAGAGAAACCCGCGTGACTTCTCCAAAACCTTTAGACCAACTGCTACGAATGCAGGAAAGTCAAAATTTGCGAGGGACATTGCGGAAGCAATCGCCCCAAGAAGTGCCAAACAAATGTCCAACATTGGCACTTATGATGGTCTATCCGACCCAGACGACCATTTGAACAGGTTCATTGCGGGGGCTACCGTCAGTAACTGGACGGAACCCACGTGGTGTTACATGTTCCAGATGACTCTGGTCGGAGCAGCCAGGGCATGGTTCGATCGTTTACCGGTCCACCACATATATGACTGGGCGGACTTTCAGAACAAGTTCAGCCAGCACTTCAGCCAGCAGAGGAAGTATACTGAAGAGCAGTGGACGATCCTCAACTGCGTTAGAGAGGAGGATGAATCTTTACTAGACTTCATCACCCGCTTCAACTCCAAGAAGCTGAGTCTGGGCAACATAAGTGAAGATCTTGTTCGCAGCCGCTTTCATCCAGGGCGCCGAGTACCCAGAGCTTATCCGCACATTGACGGGTAAGGACGGCATGCCATCGACATGGATGCCATCATGACGGCAGCCAAGCGCTTTGCCGAAACGGAGAAGCAGCTGGGAAGAGATCTTCCCCAGAGTACACACCTCTACAAGCAGAGGACAAGGGAGAACAACGTTAGGACCGCCCGGCAGAACAAAAAGAGGCGGCTAGGTATTTGGCAGTCAAGGGTAAACTTTGACACCTCATCCAGCTCTCGCCCTCATTGTTGGCGGAAGGGACAACACACACCCTTCAAACCGAAAACACCGGTGGACGCCACTCACCAAGAGCGTCACGGAGATATTTGCCACGGAAAAATTGCCATGGCCAAAAGCCCCATTGATCCGGCAGAAACCTAATGCGGATCAAAGCAAATCCTGTTATTTCCACGGGACAAAGGGTCATGGTACTGAAGAGTGCACATCCTTGAAAGACATTGTTGAAGCATTTGTCAAGGATGGAAGACTTGCACATCTCGTGGCATCAATCAGGAAGGGAGGAAGGAATGACAACCGGTACAGAGGTAACGGACGAAAGCCCGTCGACATCAGCATCAACATGGTTCACGGCAAGGTCGGAGGAAGAAAAAGACGAGTGACAGAACCATGCGCATGGAAGGAAGCTGAGGTGCGCTTCCCGCGAGTGCCAGGAGGCCCAGCAAAGAAGGCCCCATCGTTATCAAAAGCCAGCTGGGGCATTACATCACTTCCCGCACTCTTGTTGACAACGGCGCTTCGTCAACAGTGATGTACAGGCAGTTCTTTGACAAGCTGGATGATGAAGACAAAGAACGCTTGGAAACGGTCTACGCTTCAATGGAAGGGTTTGATGGCAGTACAGAAACCCCCCTGGGTATCCTATCTTTCCCCGTCACTCTTACAGATGGAAAACACTCCCGCACAGAGGATGTGGACTTTGTCGTGATGAGGAAGCCACACCACACGTACGACATTCTCTTCAGGAGAGACGGGATGGCAAGATTCAACGCCGTGGTATCTTCAGTCCACGGCATGATGGGATGGCCAACAGCTGAGGGTGTAGCGATGATCACTGGCATTCCCCAGGTATGCATCGCATCTGTCTCATCTAAACCCAAACCGAAAATGGCTAAACCAACCATCACCGAACCGGAAAAATGGGCCTTCAATGGCAAATACCCCGACCAGGCCGTTACCATTGGACCAACAATCGTTGATCCCACACGCACCTTGCTCAAACGCTTACTGCAGAAAAACGCTGACATCTTTGCGTGGGCACCAGCTGACATGACTGGTGTACCCCGAAGCAAGGCGGAGCATAAGCTCAAGTGCGATCCGGCTGTTACGCCGGTCGTACAAAAGCGCAGAGTAATGGGGCCTGAACAAACTAACGCGTGTAGAACCCAAGTCAAGGAACTCCTTGACGCAGGCATCGTACGCGTTAGTAGATATCAAACATGGGTTGCAAATCCCGTAATGGTACCGAAGAATGACAAACAATGGCGCATGTGCATAGATTTCAAAGATTTGAATAAAGCATGCCCCAAAGATTGTTATCCGTTACCAGAAATTGATCTTAAGGTGGATTCGTTGGCACCATTTCGCCTTAAATGCTTCCTGGATGCGTATAAGGGGTACCATCAAATCCACATGGCCGTAGATGACCAGGACAAAACCGCATTTCGGACTCCCGATGGTACATTTTGTTATAAAATGATGCCATTCGGACTTAAGAATGCAGGGTCCACGTACCAACGACTGATGGACAAAGAGTTTCATGCCCAAATCGGGAGAAACTTGGAAGTCTATATGGATGATTTGGTCATCAAAAGCCCCGAGCCAGAAGCGATGTTGAAAGACATTGAAGAAACGTTCAACACGCTCAGAAAGATAAACATGAAGCTCAACCCGAGCAAGTGTTCATTTGGGATGGAAGAAGGGAAGTTCTTGGGAGTCATTGTTACTAAAGATGGCTTCAGAGCGAACCCTGAAAAGGTCGAAGCCATTGTTAAAATGGAATCACCTACCACCATCAAACAGGCTCAGACACTGAATGGACGACTAGTCGCACTTAATCGTTTTTTGGCAAACCATGCGGATAAGTCGTTTCCTTTCGTGTCAACATTGAGAAACTGCTTAAAGAAAACGCACTTCCGCTGGACACCAGAAGCGGAAGCAGCTTTTCAGGAGATTCGGTCACGCCTGATCGAACTCCCAACACTTACAGCACCACAAGCGGGAGAGGAGTTAATCCTATACCTTTCCGCAACAGATAGAGCAACCGGGGCAGTCCTACTAATAGAACGAAAAGGCATCCAGATGCCAATCTATTATGTTAGCCATGTACTAACAGACGTAGAAACCCGGTACTCTACCCTCGAAAAATTAGTCTTAGCACTTATACACGCTTCACGCAGGTTAAGACGATATTTCCAGGGCCACCCAATCACCATTCTCACCAACTTCAAACTCTCAAACGTTCTAAGCAAACCCGAATTATCGGGACGTCTAGCCAAATGGGCAATTGAATTGGGAGAATATGCAATTAAGTACAAGCCAAGACCAGCCATAAGAGTGCCAGGAGGAGGCTCAACCCTCCCCAGCACAGGACATCAATGATGTCTGGCGACTCTACACTGATGGAGCCGCCAGTAACGAGGGTTCAGGCGCAGGGTTAAAATTAACCAACCCAGCAGGCCAAGAATATACTTACGCTATTCGGTTGGATTTTCCAAGTACGAATAACGAAGCCGAATATGAAGCATTCTTGGCCGGATTGAGAATTGCGCGTAAGATGGGAGTGAAAAACTTGGAAGCCCACGTGGATTCCATGCTGGTGGCCAACCAAATAAATGGGACGTACACGGCTGTGAACGACACAATGGCCCTGTACCTCGCCCAGGCAAAAACCCTTATGCGTGATTTTAATGATTGTAAAGTCATACATGTCAAGCGCAGCGAAAACAAATCTGCGGATGCGTTAAGCAAGCTTGCATCACTAGCCTTCACCCACTTGGGAAAGGACATCCGCATTGAACTCCTCGAAGCACCATCAGTCCCGCACAAGGAAATTTGTGTCATCCAAATCGGTACAGAAACGTGGATGACACCAATAATAAATTACCTTGCAGCAGGAACACTACCAGAATCAAAAACACAGGCAAGAAAACTACGCTGTAAAGCACTGAATTATCAACTTGTCAATGACATCCTTTACAGACGTAACTTTCTTGGCCCACTCTTAAGATGCGTGGACAACCAAGATGCTGACTACCTCCTAAGGGAAGTACACGAAGGCATCTGTGGAGTACACGCAGGTCCCCGCGCTGTTGTAGCCAAGCTAAACAACGCGGGATACTTTTGGCCGGGGATGCATACGGATGCACTGGCATACATCAGAAAATGCAGGTCTTGCCAGCTTTACGCACCCAACACGCACCGCCCGAAGAATGAACTTGTTCCAGTCACTTCTTCATGGCCATTTCAGAAGTGGGCCATCGATGTGACAGGCCCATTTCCCACAGCAGCAGGAAATGTTCAGTTCCTAGTGGTAGCCATCGACTACTTCACCAAGTGGATAGAAGCAAAACCTTTAGCCCAAACAACCGCGAAACATATCAAAAAATTTATTTGGGAATTTATTATTTGTCGTTTTGGACTTCCACAGAATTTGGTGAGCGATAATGGCACCAACTTTGCTGACAAGAAGCTACAACAGTGGCTAAAAGAACTTCAAATCACCCACACCTTTACCTCAGTGGCACACCCGCAAGGTAATGGTGAGGTGGAAAGAGCAAATAAGAGCATTGTCGAAGGCATCAAGAAGAGACTATCGGAACACAGATCCGGCTGGGTGGACGAGCTTCCGCACGTCCTTTGGGCGAACAGAACGCTGAAAAAGGCCAGTACGGGAGAAACCCCGTTCAGCCTCACTTATGGCACTGAAGCCATGGTCCCGGTCGAAATTGGTCTACCCTCACCAAGGGTCTTGAGTCAGCCAGAAGACAATGATGCGGAAAGACGGTTGGATCTTATGCTAGCCGAGGAACGCAGAGACTTAGCCGCAGTGCGTGAAGAGAACTACAAACGACAAATGCAAAAGTACTACAACACGCGGGTAAAACTCTGCAACTTCAGTCTAGGAGACTACATACTGCGTAACAACGAGGCTTCAAACCAAGAGCGCCCAGGAAAGCTGGCCCCGGTCTGGGAAGGGCCATACATTATCAAAGAAGTCCTGGGAAAAGGCGCATACCGGCTTGAAAGGCTCGATGGTACTCCCATCCCAAGAACATGGAATGGAGCTCAATTACGCAAATGTTATATGTAGATCAATTCCAAACTTGTAAAGAAAAGGCCTAGAGCCACTTCTAATGGAAATGATTCTCCTTTCACAATGTATTGTTAGCCTTAACTTATGAACTTCCCATGTGCCGGTATTCACCGCATCAATGTGTGAAGTAGTTGCGTGTGGAAGGCGGCAAAACCCGCATAAACAACGCTAAAAATAAGGAAAACCTACACGCAGGTCAGATGTAAGTAAAGTTTAGCCATCCTTGTAAGTGCAAGTGACGGTCTTACCCGCACAATCACGAACAAGGAAGCAAAACTTCAACCTATCATCTACCACGTTCAAAGGTTAACTTATACTAAAAAAGGATAAGGAAAACCTACACGCAGGTCAGATGTAAGTAAAGTTTAGCCATCCTTGTAAGTGCAAGTGACGGTCTTACCCGCACAATCACGAACAAGGAAGCAAAACTTCAACCTATCATCTACCACGTTCAAATGTTAACTTATACTAAAAAAGGATAAGGAAAACCTACACGCAGGTCAGATGTAAGTAAAGTTTAGCCATCCTTGTAAGTGCAAGTGACGGTCTTACCCGCACAATCACGAACAAGGAAGCAAAACTTCAACCTATCATCTACCACGTTCAAAGGTTAACTTATACTAAAAAAGGATAAGGAAATCCTACACGCAGGTCAGATGTAAGTAAAGTTTAGCCATCCTTGTAAGTGCAAGTGACGGTCTTACCCTCACAATCACGAACAAGGAAGCAAAACTTCAACCTATCATCTACCACGTTCAAAGGTTAACTTATTCTAAAACACTTGGAAAATTGCTAATTTAAAGTATGCAAGTCATATAAAGCAAGGAGTCCAATGAAAGAAGCGGTCTTAGCCGCACAAAGATTTATATTTCATAATTGTTCGTTACAAGAATGGCCGGGTAACTACCCGCCTACAAAGAATCTATACAGTATACAAAGTCTATCCTAGCAGCGGGAAGGGATCTTCATAATCAAGCTTCAGGACCACTTCCAGTTGGACCCGCCCCATCAGTAGAGCGTGGCGGTTCAAGGAAAGCCTTGAGGATAGCAAGTCCATCATCAGCAGCAGCGACTTCCTTCACCTTCTCCACCACCGGATGCGGAAAGGCGGCATATTGGTTCACCGCTTGGTCATATGCAGCTTCGGTGTCCACATCGAACAAAGGGAAGTTGGAAGGCGGGAAGCCTCTCTCAACGAACCCTAGACCAAGCAGGAAGCCGGCCTTTTCCCCATCCTCATGAGAAGCGTTGAGGGCTGCGCTCATGGCATCATCGTAGGTAGTCTCTGAGAAGACCCGACGCACAACCTACAAAAAAAAGATACAAGTGTCAAAACACCTTTTCTATGAACAAAGGAAAGCGTGAAGACGTAAGGATAAACATACCTGAGACAACGCTTCTCGAAGAAGCCATTCCTTGGCAACCAGAGCTTCTTTAAGGGCGGCTTGAGCTTGGGTGCAGGCGCGTTCGGCTTCGCTTTTGTTAAGGTTGGCAAGTAGCACTTCCTTTGCGGCAGCCTCTTCGACGCCCTTAAGCTTTCGCTCAGTATGGTCAAGCACACCCTTCTGGTCCAAGATCTCCTGGAGCTTCTTGGCATCTTCCATTGCCAAGGCATCATGAGCACGTTGGAGAGCCTCTAATTTGGCCTTGAGCTCCTCGTTCTCCATGCGTAAAGGCTCAGCAACGGCTTCAGCCTTGGTGGCCCTCTCGGTCGCGTTCCTCGCAGTCTCCTTAGCTAGCCGAAGCTGTTCGTTAACAGCTTGGGCAACCTTGGAGCGGGCCTCGAGTCGCGCTTGAACCTCGACCTCAAGGGCCTTGAAGGCCTTCTCCTTCTCCGCAGCAGCTGCGGACAGTTGTTGGTTCTCCTCCCGAAGAGCCCGCGCTTGAGATATGTCCTTGGCGCGAGCTGCTTTCAACTTGTCGTTTTCACGACAAAGCAGCTCGACGCGCGGCTGCATCCGGGCCTGGAGAACCCGAAGCTCATTGGTTAGCCTACCCTCCTGGTAGCTAGCCATGGCTTCCCCCAACGCACCATGGGGAGCAGCGTGGCGAGCCCATTCCACGCACTCCACAGGGGTACGAAGGGTTGTTCCTCGGCGGATGTTCCATCGCGGAACATACACTTCATTGGAATCCGACACTGCAAAAGAAACAAAGCAGTTAGGAAAAGATGAAGAAAAAAATATAAAAGCCAAAAGAACCCTACGCACCTGTAGGGTCGATCACAGGCCGATAGCCACCGAACCCATCGCCTGAACCTAAGGGAAATCCATCCAAAAGGTCGGGCAGATGGGAAGGTGGCAAAGATTGGCGAGAAGCCCTGCGCGTACCTGATGGGCCGGCCGTCGTTGCCGGTGGCGGAGGCATAGTAGTGGCCGCCGTGGTCGCCGTCGGGGTCGCCGCCGCAGAATCTGCAGCAATCGTAACCGCCGGCTCGGTGAAAGATGCTGTAAAAATCGCACTTACCACCGGCGGTGACGTCATCTCGGCCGGAACAGTCGGCTCAAAGGAGTGAGCAACTGATCCAACGGAAGCAGGCGCAGGAGCCTGGGTCGTCGCCTCAGGTAGGCTGACCAAGCCTACCGTCATCGGCGGAGAGGTACTCCTCTGCGCTCCACCCTGGAATGCGTCAACATCCATGCCTGCACAAGAAGATAAGTGTCAAATAAGTTTATAAAGTGAAATCTACAAAGATAAGGATGTTTGTACTTACGGGTTCTCTTGAGCTTGAACGTACGGACAGGCGGGGACGAATCCGATGGAGCCGGTCTCTTGACGCCGGCCACCGTCGTCGCCATTGGTACTCCGGAGGTAGCAGTCGTAGCCTCCGGAACAGTGGTCTTCTCGCCACCGGGGTTCCCCGCCACCTCTTCATTATCTGACTCGCTGTCAGATAAGACCACTGGATCGGCCGTGGAGGCCACCTTCTCCTTCCCTTTCCCACCGGCAACCCTCTTCTTCCGCACCAACGGAGGACCATCTGCGGATTCCTCAGAAGAAGACAGGATGTCAGGAATTCCAGCAGCGGGTACAGCATTGAGAGGGGTAGGATAGAATAACGCCTTACCTGGCCGCCGGTGGCTCAGGATCTCGTGGCCCAGCGGATAGACCTCCACAAACCGATCCGCTGTTTGCTCCAGGATGGGCAACTCGTTCTCGTCTAGAGCACGAGTACCCACCCGCACGGGACCGTCAGCTTCCCGCGGGTACAGGAGCGACTCCAAATTGTTCCCCTCTGAAAGAAAAGAAACAGTTAGAAGACAAACTCAAATCAGCAAAAAAGACAAGACATACCATAAGGAATAGAATTCAAACCGTATTCGAGAAGGATGGGGAACCGAGACGCCTCCTTCCATACCCGGCTCATCCCCAGCAGTACCATCCCAGAATCCGGAAACCGGTAAACCGGAGATTGGACAAGAGATATCTTCGCGAACCATTCCGCCTCCTGATAGCTGGAAGCGTGAAGGCTCGGAAGCGCTTGCCCCTTCTTGAACTTCATGGCAATGGGGATGGCGCGGGCAGAAATGTAGAAGAACTCCCGCTTCCACGATCGGAGACTGCGCTCGGTCGCGCAAATCTTCAGACCCTTGATCCGGGTCGTCAGGGTGTACCACCCCTGGATGCACCTCCAAGTATAGAAGGTCATCAGGCGGTCCACATAGGGCTCAATGCCCAGAATTCGGCACACCCACTCGAAGTGCCGAACCTTGGCAATCGCCATCGGATGCACCTCGGTCAGGTGCACACCGTGCCTCTCAAGGACACGGTACACAAACTTTGTCAATGGGAACCTAAGGTTCCCATAAACAAAGAATGCAGCATATACCCCGATCTTGCCACTGGGGGCATCGTACACAGTCTGATGAGGTTCAGGAAACTCAGGCTCAAGAGACTCAAGCATGAATTTCCTGACAACATACTGGTACAGATCGATAGGTAGAGCACACTGGCACTCGCCAGCAGTACTCCTATCGTCGACTACAGCTTCAGCATCATGAGAAGACATTGCAAAAGAAGAAACGATTTCGGAGGAATGCTCAATTAAATAAGAGAGTATTCACCAGAAATCGCCTTAGAGATGAAGAGAAGAGGTGAAGATGTGAATTATAAAGGACCCTCTCCCCCTTTATATACTAATCGCAATTAATGCGATGAATTTAATGCGGATGAGAGAGAAATCAAAGGTGCAATGAAACTATGACACGTGGCAAAAAGCAGGCTGGCAACAGCTGTTGACAGGACGCGTACCATTAATTTCGCGGCCACGCGCCCGAAAAACAGCGCCCACGCGCCTGAAAAAGCGTCTGGAATGACCATGTACTGTCACGTCACCATAACTTCCTGCACGACCTGACACAGTCAGAAGAAACCGTCGCACGACGTTTCAGATGTTTGGACTGTTCCTATCTTTCCACCAACTCTTCGAATTTCGAAATTCAAAATTCAAAAAAGATTCAAAAGTAAGCGGGAAAACACCCCTTACCTTGGCAAACAAATAACCGTCAGACGGATGCGGGTACAGTGTTAAGGCAAAACCCTTCACATACCTAGCACCCGCAGGGAATTGAAGCCAAGAATACCTTGGAAGTAAAGTAACCGTAAGACGAGCGCGGGTAGTGTTAAGGCAAAACCCTTCACATACCTAGCGCCCCGCAGAAAATTGAAACCAAGAAGGATCTTCTGGGCAATGCTTGCGGATAGAGGAGTAACATCCCCGCATAATGGGAACGTCGAGAATTATGTTGTTTGAAACTCCGTGATGGAATTGGTGGTCTTAGCATAATTGATCACTATGTTGAAAACCACCAAGACCCCATGGAGACTATATACAAGTAAGACTCAACGCTCCTGACTCACGAGAAGGTTACATACCTACCCGCATCATACCCAAAGATCAAGCAAAAAAATCGGGAATTTTTGCAAGTGACATTAGGAAACCCGCGGAAAGAATCCCCACGGAGAACCTTAAAACTAAAAACCTTTTCAAAACCCCTTGCTTAAAGTCCAAAAGTTCACCTCACTTTATTGAACATTCATGAGAAGAACATTGGACTGGGGGGACTTGAAGAGGTAGGTCCCAGCAGAGCCCAGTTGGTCCCGCAAGACTCACCTTGAACAGGGACGTCTGCGCAAAGGCTATCTGCTCCCGCAGGACCCACCATGCTCAGAGAACCTTACGCGCAGTACGCAAGCTGTACACGCAGGGAAAGCCTCCCAATGGTGAAGTACCCCGCCTGTTCCCGCAGTTGCGGATACAAGCCATCAGGGAAGGCTACCCGCAGACAGCAGGGCTACACGCACAAGACAATAGATACTTCAGTAGTCACATGAAGGAATGAGCAAGGCGGGAACAATCCCGCCAAAATGAGCCAGTCCGTATGATTCTGAAAGATCTGTACTATACCTACCAAGGTATGGATAGGACAGACAATCTGACCAGAACAGCCCATGAGCCAATCACAGGGTGACAGCTCACCGACAACAGTACGAGGAGGAGCACCCTCTAGTACTGTTTGTCACTATTAGCCGCTGCCTACTCACCAACCCTTACTGCGGGGCGTGCGCAGCCTACAGTTGGTGGAATAGTGTTACTGTTGGCCGTAACCTATTCACCAACCAGCATGGCCGGCGTATAATCCACAGTAGGTGGGACGTGCATAATCTACAGTTGGTGGAATAGTGCAGCCGACTATGTTACTGTTGGCCGTAACCTATCCACCAACCAGTATGGCCTGTGCATAGTCCACTGTTGGTAGAACAGGAATACTATTCAGCCGGCTGTACCTTCTAGGAAACCTACCTTCGGCTATAAATACTCCAACATCTTGGAATGGTAAGATCATCTGCTATCCTGTGATCTAGCAATCTCTTAATATACACTTATATTCAGAGCAATCTAGTCTGATTCTCACGCCGGAGGGTGGTCACAAAAAGGAACCCCCCTCTTCTCAGTGACGAGCTTACGGTGTCTGTTTTGCAGGTCTCCTGAAGAACAACCTTCTCAGCTAGATCTCATCCGTGGGAAACATTACTTAACCCCCAGATTATCTATAATCTGTCCAGGGTTCACTTAGTGTTTCTTCACCATGCCTAGGGACTATTGGAGTTACATTTGATCAAACTGCTGGGGACTAAGCATATAATTTAATGGAAGCTGGAACAAAATCAACAATATGGCCAACTAGATTGACGATTCGATTCGTCTAAATTAATGGACCGTCCTTGTAATTAACACATAATGTAAGCACATACATCTCTAGAAAATCTGTACATGAAAATCACCTTTACAAAAGCCACACAGGCACACACACGCCTTCAAATTGTTTTATATATACATACTAGGTTAGGTACCCGTGTCCTACACGGGTTAAACAAAGTTGAATATTGCATTAAATAAGTAAAAAGTTAAATTGCAACTATAATTCATAAACTAAAAAATAAATCATGAATCTCTAAATATTTTTTCGATACAACATTAGATGATACACTAAAAATATGGTAACAACTAAAGTAGAATAGTATTATGAGAACATAACCGTTATAATCGGAACAAAACGAGCCTATCATCAGTGGAAGATAGCTTTCGATTAGTCGAAGAATGTGCAGTAAACAAGAATCAATATGGTTTTAATTAACAATATATGGACGGAGAAAAAGAAGGCGGGCCGGGTTCAGTAAAAAATCCACGTGTTTTTAACAATAAACCCGAGTAAGTTTTAAGGACAAAAATGATTCATATATATGTAAAATGTTTATATATATATATATATATGATATAATTTGTATTAGAGAAGATAAATCATGAAAAATGCTCAATTTATAAAAAGTTTAATAACAAACCTAAACTTTTTTTAAAATAAAATACGTTTTGTAAAAGCATTTTTAGAAATCAAAATGAATTAAAAAATATGTATAATGTATAATTAATAGGAGAGAGGGGCGAGAAAAAAGAATAAGAATACACCAGAGAATGACACGTGACAAGAAAAAACTTTTATTTATTACATAGTATAGATTGTTTTAAGAATTAAGATTTATGCTTTACAAACATCCAACTACTATAAACTGATTAAGAGCTATCAATCATCATCATCATCGTACTCAGTATATCCCACCAATAGCAATGCTATGGTAGGGTCTAAGGAGGGTAAGATGTAGACAGCCTTACCTCTATCTCATAGGGATAGAGAGGCTGCTTCCGGTGAGACCCCCGGCTCGATAGTAGTTTTGCATCAAGTCTTGGACATAAGGCACATAGCACTCAATCATCGGGACACCGGCTGATCGGTGCATGTGCCCTTGTCTTTCGGCTATCAACGCCACCACATGATGCCTGATTAACCTTCCGCCACTTTTAACGTTATTTTCACGAGATTAGTAAAATAACGTCAAAATTAGTGCAATTTTACTTTTGCCCACCCGAGGGTTCACACATATATACATTATATGCGCGCACCGCAAGTAGGGCGTAAGAGCTATCAATCTATAATAAATTAATAACGAATGAGTTATTACTTATTAAGAGCATCTCCAATGCTATGGAGATGTTTGAAAAACAAACCCTTCTTCTCTCACTTACTCACCCATTAACCTCACTTAGGTGCTGTTTGTTTTTTTAGAGGTAAAATGTCTGCGGACCACATCTGCAGACATCTGTAGCAGAAGAGGTGGACCAAATCTCTGCACTCTGCAAGAAGAAGACTGTTTGTTTTTTAACGTCTACTGACTGCTAAAACTTTCAATATAAGCTCTATACCAAAAACACAAATTATCCAGCAACAATTAAAAATATATAAATCCAAATTTTATACCTCTGAACTAGCAAATTATAAAACTTATATTAACAATTTTTCACGTGAATGTTTTTTCCTCCAAAAGTTTCTTCAATTGTTTTCGAAAGTAGATAGTTCATACATAATGAATGAAACGAGCCAAAACTCGAGCTTAAAACAACTCACAAGATGACATAAACCTAAACTTTCTACAAAACTTTTTCAACTAAAAACTTTCTATGAATTTTTTATAATCCTTAACTTTTTACAAACTTTTTTCAACTAAAAACTAATAATACTTGAACAATTATACAAAATTATAATTGAACAAAAAAAAAACAAAAAAAACTAATCAATTAACAACTCAATTGAACAAATCAATTAACAAAAACTTAATAACTTAATTAATATCTGATGGAAATTATGAATTTAGAAAAGGTTGGAAGACTATGGTCCAAGTCTGCACCAAGAAGAGGACGCGCAGACAGTTTTTAATGAAACGCTTTTGTAAAAACAAACAGTCTGCATAGGACAATGGCTGCGTGTAGTCTGCAGACAAAAAAAACCAGAAAGATCTTCTGTAAAAAACAATCACCACCTTAAACACTCATTCTCTCTTCTTTCTCCTCTCTTTTTCTTCAAAAAGTGTATTGAAATTCCAATACACCCACTCTCTCTCTCTCCTCCACATAGCCCCTCTCTCATCCGTTTAGGCTCTCTCTCTTCTCCAACTAAGATTTAATATGGGTGACCAATGACCAATCTCCCATTGAAGATGCCCTAAGTGGAGCAATTCTCTTTGTTCTATAAATTATCATAAACCTATAAATATATAACTATTATGAACTGATTAGACATACATATCAATCTGTAACAAATTAAATAACCCATTAGTTATTACTTAAGAAAAGGTGGAGCTTGATCTTCTACTACATACATACTGATCTGACTCATATTGAAAAATTAACACTTTTAAAGCTAGATACAATCGATCACCAAAAACTTTCCAAACGTAAAAATAATTATGGGTTCGAAACTTGGTTAGGTCAAGCCACAACAACTATTTTTGTAATTAAAACTTAGTAGAAACTCGATAAATTAATACTTGATTATTTAATAAACTCTCTAAGATAATATTTTTTGCCGGTCCCGACTCGGGGATAGGGTGCTAAATTAATAATTCGCTAAAATTATAAGATAATACATTTTTGATAATTTCTTTAGACCTCATATAAAATATAAATTAATAATTCCTTATATATAGCATATTACATGAATGATTTATGAAGATTTCTTGAAAAATGACTCAATTGTCTTTTGTTTTTTGTTGAAATCAATTTCCCTTTGAATCTCGTCTCTAATTTTCCTTAGCATGGTAAGAACTTCTGGTGTTGTTTTCTCATAGCTCAACAAGAAATTGTTCAATGTGATTGCCGCTTTAATAGCTTCGTTTCGCGAAGGGGGCTCCATTGTAGAACTTTCATTATCTTCTTCATCGATATCATCTTTATTAATTCCAATAACGCTTTCAATAATTTCTTGGATCATTTTTCAATTCAACTTGGGAGATTGAAGGTTTCTTTCAAATTGGGTCGTTCATTTGATATACATGCATTGTATACAATAATTAAGTGGAAGCTTGAAAGGTGTTTGTAAACTAAGTATTCTACTATAAATTAATAAAATATTAATTAATATATAAATTAATAATTATTAATTTATCGATTAATTAATAACTCTTTTAATTAATAAATTTTGATGGTTCCAAGTGTATTATTTTATAGAGTTTATACTGTATTAAACAAATGATTTCTAATAAATACGCAAAGTTAGTTGTTTAAAGTAAATAGAAAAACAAGTCGACAAGATTAGTGGGTTCAGCAAAAGAAATAAAAAATAAAAAGGAATGCAACTAGAATTAGCAGCATCAGGCATTTCAGTATTCATGTGAGAAGGTTTGAACTAAAGTTTTATTTGGACTTTTTACAAAGTCGGACAGAAAAGGACAGTTGGAGTCTAGGGCCAAGTTGGTTTACGGTGCATTACCCTTGTAGTTTGCTAATATTATATACTTAGTGCTTTAACTTTCATTAATTATAGGTTTAGTTCCTTTTGTTTGCTCAAGCTTAACGCACTTGGCCTCTGTTATACTACGTTAAGTTAGCACAAACAAATCAGCAAGATAGAAAAGATTGAGCAGATGAAAAGATATTAAAGATTTTCACAAAGGTTCCTCGATACTCTTGTTAAGCCAGGCACTGACTGACTGACATATTATAACGCATATTGCCTCAACAAGCAGCATGCCAATGTTACAAACACACATGTTTTGCGCAAAGTTCCTATGATTGTTGAAACGAACATGAGAATGTATAAATGTTGGTTCTGAATCAAACCGATAGATCCTCAGTCATACGATTGATCACAACAGACTGTGAGGAGAGCACCGAGTTTGAATTCATATTACCCATGGTGATTTTTAAACACATGCATTTCCTACTATTTTAGTCTTTTATTACCCTAGCTAGTAATAAGAAATATAAAAATCAAAAATGAGTGAACTAGCTAGTATATTATTTTTTTCAGAAAGAGAACGAAATAAAAGTTGTTTACCAGAATTGTTTGGGAAACCAATAAATAGGTAAGTTCAAAACTAAACGTATTCGATGTCTCATACTTGAATACCACCCTCTCATCTATTATCCGCCTTGGGTTTTCATATCGGGTTTGTGGCGTTTGCCTTAATAGGGACCCTCCGTTCGATCAAACTGCCAGGCGCTAAGCATGCGAATAATATGACCAACCACATCGACTACTTGTGTAAATTAATGGAAATACATCTCTTAAAAATCTGTACATGGGAATCATCTCCACAACAACACACACGCCTTCAAATTGTTTTTTATATGCATATTGTTTTGAGATTTATTATATGCCTTACAAAATATAAAACTTTAATGAACTGATTAAGACATATCAATCTACAATAAATTAAATAACTCATTACTCATTAGTCGTATATTATTTAAGTGGGCCAATTCTCTTTGTTCTATTAATTATTATAACCCTATTAACCGTTTTACAAAAAAAAACTATGTTTAATTAATACGAGTTTGGATCAAATACAAATTAAATTAACGTATTAACTAGTGCGAATCAAGTAATATGATTATATATACAACGTAGTGTAATTATAGTGTAGGGTAATTACAGCATAGTGTAATTACATAATTACATTACTTGCCTATATAATTAAACCGCTTGATTAATATCTAACCCAATAACCATTCAACCATTTCAACAAATATTATTTAGCCTAATAAACAAAAGAAAATTAAGCTCCATGTTGTAGTTGGAGATCGATAAATAGAAGAGACCAAGCGGTGATTAAAAGAAGCCGGTGCAACACTACCCAGTGTGTCAGCTATCATATGTGGCGGATCTTGAGCATTTAGTATGGATGGTCATAAGTCACGACAATAAAATATTTGTTTTCCTACTTGTAAGTATCGGGTCGGCAATTTGGTTCGGGTCGGGTCAAACAATAATTTCAAACCCTAACATACCAAATTGAAAGAAATACAAAATGGTGAAATGCGAATTACCTAACCTGATCTCTGCTTGCTTCTGTTGACTGTTTCGATTAATCAATTTCACTCCCACACGAGCCAGTTCTGAACCTCAGGCCTCAGCAGACAACGAAAGTGCACAATCAATCAATCGATTTCATATCCAAACGATTTCATCAATTCACTTGCTTACTTCTCAGCTTCTATTTTAACTTCTGTGCCGAACCTCATAAGTCAGTAATTTCCACAACGGCCATCGCACAATGGAACCTCCATTTGTTGTTGTGTTCAAGCATCAACAATATGTTATAGTTGGATTTTGGGCTTAATGTTTAGTTTTTTTGTAAGTTTATTTGGGTTTGGGGTTGGTCTTATAGAGTTTTATTTCTTAGCATTCCTTTCTTTATCTTTACGTTTATTTCGTAAACGATTTCTGATCTTCGGCTTTAAACAAACTTTATATTTATAAAAATTTTTCAAGCCTGGCCCGGACTCAAATAATATGGATGGGCCGGACTCAAATAACTTGGCTGGGCCGGACTCAATACATGTATATATTTTCTTGATTTGTTTCGAAAAAAAGACAGCGAAAAACGTGATGAGACCGCGGCCCTGTTCGGCCCGTATAATGATCCGCCATTGGCTACCATTGCTGCCCTTCGGCCTATATTCAATATTCAAGTTCCTCTCTTCCAGTCTTCCTACACTCTCTCAAGACGCAGTTCGATTTTTCACAAAAAACAAAACAACCTCAAAAGAAAAGGATGGAGCTTGATCATCCAGTACTCACAGATATATTGATTTGGATAATCCTTTTTTGGGTTTAACTTATTTTCTCATGTACCGATCAACAAAAACTTCTGAAACGTAAAGAAAATAAAAATCATAGGTTCGTCTCTTCCCGAGGTCAAGCCATTAAAACTATTTTTGTAATATAGAAACTCTTATATTAAACAAATGGATTACAAAAATTACATAATATTTATTTGAAGTGAATAAAAAACCAAATCGATAAGATTAGTGGGTCCAGCAAAAGAAATAAAAAATAAAAGGGATGCAACAAGAACTAGCATAATTAGCGACTTCGTAGGTTCGTATGCAAAGGACATAAGGCGACCCTTGTAGTTTATTTGGACTTTTGACATAACGTGGCCCTTGTAGTTTGTTATAATATATATACTTGTGCTTCAACTTTCACTATCTATAGGTTAGTCCCTTCGTTTAACCGGACGTAACGTGACTGGTCTCTTAAGGCTTAAAACTACTATACTGTGTTAAATTAGCACAAAAAGATCAGCAAGATGGCAAAGAAAGATCAAATGAAAGCATAGTATACATTATCACAAAAGGTTTGACTACCTTCTCGTTAAGCAAGTAACTGACTCCTTGTAATCCGTAACGTCTCAATAATCTGTCATTGCTACCAACAAAAATGTCTTATGCCTACTTGCTATACTCTGAAGCTCCTATGATTGTTGAAACGGATATGAGAACAAATGCTGGTTATATATGAATCAAACTGAATGATCTTGTGTCAAAAGATTGACAAGCTAACAAGTAACAACTTAAAGCACTGAGTTTGGATTCCTATTACTCGTGATTTCTAAGCACCTTTCCTACTATATATTTGTCTTTAATATATTACCCTAGTAATCTGAAATTTATATATTTAAAATTAGTGAAGGACTAAGCATGTAAATTAATGGAAGTAAGAACAAAATAAAAGTATCCTTTTTCTTTCTTCATTTTTTTTTCTTTTCTTTTTGTTATTAAACTATAGATGGCGACACATATGCACACGTAATATATTGTGGGTTCGTATGCAAAGGACATAAGGCGACCCTTGTAGTTTATTTGGACTTTTGACACCCTTGTAGTTTATTTGGACTTTTGACACCCTTGTAGTTTGTTATAAATTAATGGAAAAGCAGGCCGTCACATTTCACCTTCATTTCATTTTCCGATCTTGCCGGAACTGAAGAAGACAAAATGACTAGTAGCCCAAATCCGGTTGATCAGTAAGTTCTGAACCCATGTTTTAAATTGATGAACCCCGGTTTTTTAACATTTTTTATTTTTCAGTAGCATGGTAGCTCCGACCAGTGGAAACCTGTTTGAGCAAGCAAGCTTAGACATTGAGAGTCCATGCGACACTTCATTTATCCAGGATGTCATCGACAGAACTGAAGACCAACACATTGAGTAGGTTCTAAAACCCTGTTTTGTAGTTTTTTTTTATACATGTTTGTTTTTTAAATAATCACTTGATTTTTCATATCCTTGGTGGACAAGAATTGGCGGTGAACTTGAATTGACGACATCCATCAACTCTGAAAGCCCGGGCTCTGTTTCGACAGCAGTTGGGCTGCAGGCTACAAGGTGATTAGATTCATTCACTTGTGTTTCTTTAATGTTTGGGCTTTGTTATGTTGTATTCGCATATAATATATACCTTTTAAGATGATTGCACTTTATCAACATGCCAGGCGTATGTGTTCGATACTAAGATTTGGCTCACCAATAGATTTATTTGGGTTTTCTATTTTGAATTTGATGATGGTAGGTGGGGTGGTTTTATCAAGCTTAGAGATGGTGTGAGGGGAGGACATGTAGTCAGTTTCACGGGCAAGGGGGGGGGGGGGGGGGGACGTGGTGGAGAAGTATTTCTCACCTCTCACGAACCTGCCTGTCAATGGCGGATCCAGGAGAATTTTTCAGTGGGTTCATAGTGCCCGTGGATCTGAATCTATTCCTCCCCATGGAGAACCATTACTCACCATCTATCTCCTCACCACATCCTCCCTCGCCGCTATCCAATTCTATATATCTATGTCTTTCAAGTCGGCTTAAGGGCGTCCAAGGGCTTAAGGGTTGGAGTCTTGGAGATTGTGTTAGAATATGATACCTTTTTAACTTGGTTAATGATTTATTGTTTATTAGTAGTGAAGTGGGTAATTTATCAACAATGAGTTAATTAAATAGACAAATTACTAGTTGAATGAGTTATGTTCACGACCCTGAATAATAATAATAATAATAATAATATGTGACTTCATAAATGTTTTTTAGATTATTCCCCTAGCTAATCTATGAGATTTCATGATGCAGATTGTTTCTCTCTTGCTTACACCAACTACTTGTTAATTTCCACAATTCACATTTTAATTTTTAAGCAAATATTTACGTGTTTATTTTTTCCAAATCGCTCATAAATATGTGTATAAAATTTGAATAAATAGGAGACGTGAAGGAAAGGGAGGTGTTAATCATGTTGAGTGGATATACTCTTTTGTTTTTATTTAAAGGGATGTGTTAAAAGTAAATTACTATTGAGATGCTATAAAGTTAATATATGTTAATGATATATTTTATTGTTTTTCTTTATCAGGTTTCATAACCTGAATCCTAAAGAAATCGCATTTTTGCTTGGCGGGTACGTAGCATTTGTGGGATTCATTTTGTGGGTAAAAAACATTGATTCTTCAACCACCAATCCCTTTTATCAGAATCTCTATCGTTGCTTATCTCATGGCTAATCTGAATCTGTGTGTTTTGACTTGGATACATAGCCGTTTAGAAAACTCAAACTCATCCCGTCAAAATGTGTACCTTAAATGTTACATGATCTTGGTAAACTTTTATTTCATCCTCTGCTTTGTTACATTTGTTTCGCCTATACCGATGCTATTCACCTCTCATTACCAGGCTCAGGCTCACACCCTCCCCCACCCCCAACCACATCCCCGCCCCCATCCTCACCATCAATACCACCACCTCAACTAGATTATGTGTATTATGGTGACCGGTTATTCATTTTTATTGTTGTTGATATTACACTTGTTTAAGTTATTGCAAACTTCATAATACATCAAAACATCAATTCATCAAATGCATGTTACCAGGAACAACTTCATATATTAAAGTGTGATATGTTATATATAATTGTGTTTTGTTCATATTATAGTTGATACATTCTTGAATGATGATTTATTTGAAGCGTGATAGAGTTTTAGGGTTGTTTGGACTTTGGGCATGCATGGTGAAATTGATTATAAGACTATACACTTGGTCACTTGCTCTTCATTAGCTTGATGAGTTTAAAATTTGCTAATAATTTCCATGTAATTTTTTATGAAAGTAACAAACAAAAGGTTCAAAGTTTGGTTTAATGTGAAATAATAATTATCAGCAAAAAGAAAAAAAGATTTATATATTGATAAGTATGCACGGGGTAAGATTATATATTGAGAAGGGCACAAGGGGACGTTCCGTAACATTTTATAATTGAGGGGTAGATTTGATACTAGTGTTAAGGAGAATCTATGGGTCCCGCTATTTCCAACATGCTTGATTGATAGTTGATACTCAAGAAGTCTTTTATTATTATTTTTTATATCAAACTAATATATAATACTAGATTTTATCCCCCGTATTACGGGGGTTGTTTTACATTATTTGTTTTTAATATTTATATATGTACATTTTGATTTTAATTTTATTTGTTGTAAGAAATTTAATAATTAATATACTTGAGATTTGATGATGAAATGGTTTCACAAATAAATGATATGTTATAATCCAGTTTAAAAGCTATCTGGGTTTGGTGATACCAATTACCTGTTTATTTTATGTATTATAAAACTGTTTCTTAATTATAAATAATATCTTTTTTTAACTAAAATAAGATAATAGTTTTTAGTATATTCATATTTTATAGGATTTTCATATCAAATAATTGGTAAGATTATTTTATAATTTAATGAGATGTTATAACTCGTTTAAGAGCTATTTGGTTTTAGTAAGACCCATACCCATGAATTTGGGTTAAATCAATGAGAGACCTCTATTTAAAAATCAAACAATCTGATGGCTTCCATAAAAGGGTGAGCGACCACATCATGACACGTAGGATTTTAGAGGTTTCGTTTATATATATTATAGATTAAATAAAATCATGCATGTGTTATAAACGATTATATATATGTGTATATCATTCAAGAAATTCATTTGAATATCAAGAATTTAATAAAAACAAAAGCAAAAGATTATACTTGAATCCAAATTACAAGCTGGTTTTTTTATTGTGTTTTAAAATATCAATTTAAAGCATGAGAGTTAATTACATAGATGACTTGTGCTATGGTGAGACGATAACAAGCTGGTTTGATTTGTGCAAACGAGACAAGGGCGGATGTGGCTTTGTGGTGGGGGTAGCACCCACTACCCCTCAACTTTTCGGATAAAGTGTAATTTTTTATTTTTATTTTTTTTGCGGTTTATGTATTATATGATTATTGTCCCTGAAATTATATTACGCCACCTCCAAAAAAAATTTAAAAGCCCAAAACTTCATCTTTTAGTGTTTATTAAAAACCCAACATGATTAAAACGCTATTATTTAATTAAAACTTAAAAACCCAACTTTAATAACCGACCAGAGGTACGTACGAAACGTGTGACTGGTGCTGATACGCGCGAAACGAGCAACAGGGCCTGCAAGCACCAAATTGGTAACCGAGCGCCAGTACGCACCAAACGGGTAACCCGACGCCGGCACGTGCGTAACGCGAAACGGAGCTCGGGGCGCGAGAAACGCGTAACTGGGAGCATGTACTTACTAATTAAATAGGTAAAAGAAATTTTCTTAATATACGATCAAAAAGATTTTAATGCTACCCCTAAAATCGTGTTCTAGATCCGCCACTGGCTCTCTTATACAATGAGATTTCGTATCTGTGTTATTAATACAATAAGAAAATAACTTTGTTTTGTTTATTCATATTACAATTAGTGTCGATCTCTTAAGAATTTTTTTATACAAGGCCATTTCTAAAGGCTCTCAGCAATCCAACGTAGATCTCATCAATTCGATGTCTTAACAATCATTGAATGCGTCTAACAAGATTAACATTTAAATTTAGCGGGAAGCTCGTCATACTAGAAATCGAGAAGAATTGTCGATTCCATTACTCGATTGGACAGTACTTGATTATTGCACAAAACTTATGATTCCATTGGTTTTGCTCTAAATCTTCGGTGAAGTCATGCATTAGTGCATCCTTACCACTGATCAGAACAATTAAAAGCCCTACAAACACTTCTACAAAATCTTACATTTCCACATAATTACTTTTTCTACATTTACTTTTTTATAATCAAACTAGGTTTATGATATTAATAAAGTCAACATAGGTCTACAACTGCCCATTCTTCCATCCACTGTGAGGACTTCCACGGTATGAAATGGGGCCGTCAACTATCTCCTCTTCCTTCAAATGCTTAAACCATCTCAATCTCCCCTCTCCTATCTTATTCTAGAAACATGTCGCCCCAAGTTCTCACGAAAACCTTCATTTCTTATCGGATTCATCCTTACGTGCTCACATCCACCTCACAACCTCAGCATCCTCATGTTTGCCACCTCCATCTTCCACGCTTGTGTTTTCGTGATGGCACAACAATCGGTTCTGTATAATATAGTCGCTCGAATTGCAACCCTATAGAACTTCTCTTTTAAATTTGTTAGAAACCACTTGTAACACAATACCCCTATGGTTCTTCACCAATTGCACCAACCTGTCTAGAGGCTATGGGCTATGTCACTGTCTATGTCCCCATCACTCTGTACAAACGACCGTAAATACCATGAACTTGGCTATCTGCAATATCACACGACCATCAATCTAATTTGGATGACATCCTCGTTTGCACCACTAAAATTACACTAAATGTACTTAGTTATGAACGCGACTTTTCTTGAAAACTTTGTGCTTTAAGGCTACACGCAACTCCTCTAGCCTCTCATTCGGACTTGATTTAAACTTAGGTACTAACACAATATCATTTACGAAAAGCATGCACCACTGATTTCTCCTAAACGACTTCGACAACTCATCCACATCGACTACTATAAAGAGAAACGTGCTCAACACAGATCCTTGGTTAAGACCCACCACACAAGAAAAATAATTGGTTTCCCCGACTGGTGCAAGAACACTTGTTTTAGCCTTGTTATCTTATACATATCCGCAATTGCTTCTATGTATCTCCCCGGAACCCCTCCTCTCGAGACTATCCCAATTCACTAAGTATTTTTTTTCATTAATCTCCTTTGAATATTTGTCGTCTCCATAGTAGACCGTCCTGCCATAAATCCAAAATTGGTTTATTGCAACTTGGCTTTCCTGCCTAATTCTAGTCTCAGCTACCCTTTCCCACAATTTCATAGATTGACTTGGGAGCTTAATCCTTCGGTAGTAAGCATAATACTAAGCATTTCATTTGTTCTAGTAGAGGGGCAGTACGACACAAATTAGTCTTAACTCTAAACAAATAGTTCAGCCATAAAGGAAAATGGCAAACGAAAGAGCAGATGCTAATCCATCAAAGTGTCTCCCAAAAGGTTCAACGAACTTCTTGTTAAGCCAGGTATCGACTCCTTGCGATCAATATTGTCTCATATCCGCCATTCTTAGAAAAGAAAAATGCTTTATGTCTGCTCGTTAAAACTTCAAAGTTCCTTATATGAGAATAAATATCGATTCTGATTACGATTCTGATTTAAATTCACTGGCAAACTAACAATTGACTGTGATGAAAGCATTGAGCTTGGATACATATAGGGGTGTTCGCGGTTTTTATATCAAACCGTGAACCGAACCGTTACTAACGGTTTTTGGTTTTTGCAAACCAAAACCAAACCGTTCAATTCTTAAACCGAACCAAACCAAACCGTTACTAACGGTTTGGTTCCGGTTTGGTTTAACGGTTTAGGCCTGCTAGTCTTTTATGCAAGATGTCCAAATAAGATATGGTACATAGTAGTAAAGCTTTCAAAAATTTGCACTTCTTAACAAGATGTTAAACACAAGCTGTCCAAACAAGCTTTTAAAAAGGTAAACATGTTATCCACAAATTAATCAAAGTGCATGCTGCCCCAATTTGTAGAAAAACAAGCTTGGGTTCTAGGATTGAAAATTGTTTTTAGGTTTTAATCTTAAAAAAATTGTAGAAAGATATTAGTATATTTCTTTTATAGATCATTCAATTTTAATTTAGTTATGTCTAATAATATGTGTGTGTATATATAACATATAAAGTATTTAAAACATTAATATAATCAAATTATACGGTCCGGGTTTTTACGGTTGGTTTTTGGTATAAACCGTAAACCAAACCGTTCAATACAGTTTGAAATTTTTGAAACCGACCGGCCAAAAATTAAGAGAAAAAACCAACCGTGAAACTAAACGAATGACCGGTTTGGACAGTTTCACGGTTTCGAATCGAACCATGAACACCCCTAGATACATATTTACTCGCTTCGATTTTTTATACACATATCTTACTATTTAAACATTTTATTTCACAAGTAGTTAGAAATAGAAAGATTACAAGTTAGTAAAAAGTATAATATCTTTTTGTCCAGAGAGAAAGAAAAATGAAAATGAAAATAAAAATAAAAGTTGTATGTTGTAAACAAGTACCCATGTTTTGGGCATATATAATACTTGTCCTATACCCGTGAATAATTTTAAAACTATGTGCATACACGGTCTCATGCCCTAATACCACTCCCGTTGAAACTAAGAATAATTTTTCTTATAAACCATTTTCCGTTTTGAAAATAAGTCCCAGCAATTATTTAATTCAATAACTATTTAACCATTTGAACATATAAATATTTAACCTAATGAACAAACCAAATATAGCGGCATTTGTTATCGACAAACATAAGAGAAGAAGCAACGATCAGAAAAAACACCCGTCGTCCCCGCCCAGTTACTAGCTACTAAGCCACCACTGCATTTCCGGCCTCTAGTCATTCGAGATCCTCTCTTCCTATGCTCTCTCTAGTCTCAGATTGATCTTAAACATAACATAACCTTAAAATAAAGGTTGGAGCTTCACATTCTGAAACTCCCAAATACATAGATTTTTAGATACTCTTTTTTTTTAATTATTATGTAACCCGACAGGACCCGAATGGGACCGAAAAAATATAATATTTATTAATCACCCAAAAAATTTCGACCTGTGAAATAAATTATTAGACCAAACCATAAGAACTATGTTGTCTAATTAACATTTATATTAAATAAACTGTTTACTATAAATACCTAATATTTGTCATTAAAAATAAAAACACCCTTTACATCTGCTTCTTTGTTATGTGAAAATCATCAATTCTTGTAGAAATTCAAAACCCAGAAGTGGATATTAAGGGTTGCAAGAATGACTTGTGTATTCTATTTACTTCTGAATAAAACAATGATAAATAGTAATGTAAGCATCATTGTGGCACAAATTTCCTACAACCATAGCCTAATAACAATTTAGTAAACCGAGCACCTATAATTCTCCTAACGAGATAAATAATTAAGAGAAAATATAGACCTTGAACCTATGTGTGATGTATAAGCAATTGGTTTAGGCCATGTCATAATGCGCTTCATCCCACCCGAAAGCCGATCTGGCCTCTCGAATCTCTCAAAAAATCTGCTACAGCAATCATGGGCTCGCTGCTGTCCTAGTGATGACAACTCAACTTGATTATGCAAGTTTGACCCGTGTAAGAATAAGGTTGACTTGTTACTAATCGAATCCGATCTCCTGAAAATATGTCTTGTTTCTTGATTGCTGACCTAAAACACAGAGGGGAACATATATAGATATAACATTTTCCATAAGGGTTTATAAGTTGTAACATATCTTATTCTGCATTTCTTAGAGTGGTTTATAATTAATATTATTACAAGATAATTAAAGGATCACAACATTAACAAGTTTTAACATTTTTAAGATGCTAGAAGGAAGGTGCGTAAAGATCTTCCTCTACCTCATCGTCTTTGCATCTCTTGAGAACGTTCAGCTGTCCACGCAAGTGCATAATCTGCAGGATTAAACATTAACAAGTTAAGACTTTTTTTTACGAAACCAATTAGACACAAATTGACCCATAAACAAGTAATGTTTTAATTGTACCTCTTCTTGAAGCAAAGTGGGAAGGCTATCCATAGAAACAAGAGTATTAATCTCCTGCAACAAGGTCTCATCTTTAATACCCGACCAGGTTTGTGGTGGTAAAGCCAATAAAAGTGCTGTCAGAACATCATTGCTAGCTGGATGCATTCCAATGCAATCAGTTAATTCCGGGCCAGATGAATTTAAACATTTGGGAGATGAAGGAACCAACATATCGACTTTTTGTTCAACAAGCCCATTTGTCACGGTCCCAGACACGACTGTGACAGGTGCCATGTCTCCATTGGACTTTATCTTATGCACGAGTGTTTCCCCACAACAAAACCCGTTAGAGGACTCACTGTTTCCTTTTAAAACCCCTGCTCCTTGGCAACACACACTAGCTGCAATATCAGTCAAACTGGCTTCGGTTTCTTGACCCAAACACTGTGGGCCCTGGCAACATGTGAACAGAAAATCTGTGACATGTTTGTATAGATGGGTGCCCTGAACTTGTTTCAATATCTCCCCCTACAAGAAACACCAAAAAACTGTGAGCATAACCCGAGTCAATCCGTTAATAACTAGACGAGTCAAAATTTAGGATACCTTGATGGAAAGTCTTTCTTGCTCTTCTGGACTTAAACTTTGACCGCCTTCTTCCGTTCTCCTAACTTCTGCAACCCACTTAATAAATTCAAGAAACTTTGAAGGAAGAGAGTTGAAAACAATGGAGAGAACATCCTTCACGTCTTTCACATTCTTAGAACTTAATAACACTGGAACATCCTCCATCAAGTACTTTGCAATATTAGCCCAACTCTCATGCTTACAACTCTGCAACATACAAAATCAGAATGTGTATAAGATTGCAATAACCAATTGTTCAAATATTATGCATATATAATACTAAATTCAAAAAAGTACCAGCGTATAAAGTAATGCTGGTGGCCTTTGAAGCCTGGATATTAGCATGAAACTGAAACACAAGAACACATAAGTAAAAAACGGAATCAGATTCAAATTATGAGGATTTAAAAATTTACCCTCTGCGAAATCCACTAGTATCATCAACAGTATCCATCGCTTCCCAAAGTAATTTAAGTGGGACCCAATGAGGAGGATATTTAAAACGTGCAACATCTAATATTAACGCCATATCCTTTCCAGCATGATACCCGCCAATAGGCGAAAAGTGACCCGTGCCCGTCTGCAACAGATCAAAAACATCATTACTCATGCCAAATGTGGTCTAACACTTAACAGAACGCATCATTTCCATAAGTATAAACAGAACATGCCTGTTTAAAAGTGGCTCTGTTATATGATGAGATGACATGACGATCATCAGAAGTAGAACAGGCGATAACATGCTTTCTAAACTCATCAATACTAGTTTGATTTGTGCGGAAGGCTTCAACTTTTGCTCCTGCACAATGTGCCAAACACACTACTTTTCCAAAAGAAATGCCTTTGGCCTTAACCTTTTCTAGAGGCTCACAGCAATCTAGCATAGATTCATCAAACCACCTCCAGGGACCTTTCCATTTTCTACCGGGATCAATAGAAAGCGCATTCAAGACCATAGCAAGGGTAGCCAGTCCACAATAAGCAGGTTCTGACTGTGTCTGAAAGTACGAGATTAACTTAAAGAAGCCTTCCATGGTCCCACCTTGAGTGGCTTCCATGAACAATTGCTGCAAATTCAAAACACATATATACCTGAGTTGAAACAGCAATTCAAGAATTTTTATTCTTAACCAAACAAAGCATAACCCCTATTTTAGTTATAAAAAAAAATATCGCGCCAAGCCCATTTCTATTTCACATCTTTAAAAAAAATAGTGTTTACATCGAAATATAAGGCACACGGCCGAACGGGCAACATGCTTGTGTGGATTTAACAGGGGTTTCCCCTCTGGTGGGCTTAGGGAGTAGTGGTTTCATAGCCGGTCAAGCTGCTTTGAAAGCTGCTTCAGGCAAGGTGACCAAACATGAGAAGGCGTGTCTTGACAACCAAAATTTGTTTATTCCTTTTGCTTTTGACACTTTTGGTTTCCTCGTGCCTGAAGCTGTTGAGTTACTTACTCGTATTCAACGGGTCATGCATAGTAATGTTATGACTCCAAGATCCCCAAATGTAGTTTTTAAAAGATTAGGTTTTGCAATTCAAAAGGGGGTAGCGGTGCAGCTTGTTGCCCGCTTGCCTTCTGTTTCGATGTAATCAAAAACTTTTATATAGATAATAACACCTTTGCGCAGTTGACCATTAATAAAAAAAATTAATAGATCTTGTGGTTATAAGTTATAGCATTACTGTTCATGACCCGTTGGACTCGGCTAAGTAGCTCCACGGCCAGAGGCACAGAGAAAGCAATGATCTTGATGTTAAACTTACGTCTCTCCTAAATATTTCTTCTTAAAATTAACTAAAAAAACTGGAATAACAGTCAACACCTAAAGGTCAACGTGTAGCTCCAAAACTAGGTCAAACCAAACCAAGTACATATTAATATACAAATCTACCAAATGAAGAGTTTGCATATAAAATCATAGGGTTTAATTGATTGAGTGACGGACCTTTCCTTCGGAAGAAGCGAAATCAATAGCAGGAGGCGAAGGAAGAACTCTTCTGTAAATACTTGGCATCGCCATTATTTGATTGAATCCAAGATTGATGATGCTTCAAAAGATATTACTAATATTAAGATTAAACAGCAGCGTGGAGCATACGACAACTGGATTCTTGAATGAGGGTTTCTTTGGGGGCGAATCTATAATTTCAATGGGATTGATTGATAGGGTGCACAATGAAACCTTTAATAGGATAAAAAATAGGCAAATTCTTTACTATAAAAAAATAATAATTTTAAGAGTGCAAGATGTTATATAATTATTATTATTATTTTTCTTTTTAATTAATATAAAGTGGCTGGATACAAGTTTATACAATTGGTTTTTTTGATTAGAGATGTGTTGGAGTTGTTCAAGTTGGCGGGGCTTTGGGATAAGGAGAAGGGGGTGTTCACGGGATTGTGTTAAATTGTTAACTGCTTGTTGGAGCATCTAGAAGGCAAAGAATGAAAAAAATTTTGAAAATGAGGAGATCAAGATTGATTCAATAATTGGGGATTAAATCTTTAGGTTTTCTTTGGTATGACCATAGATTGAACAAGGACCAAATTAATTGGTCAAATAGGTGTAATTTTGACTTCATGTAGTTGTGTTTTGGGTTTGGTAGTCCTTTGGCTTGTGAAGGGTGCTTGTTTGGCTCTTTTGCTGGTTGTTTATAAAAGTATACTTTTCGAAAATAAGTGATGAAATAAACTGACTCCTTACTAATCTAAATTAAACAATTTCAAATTTTTAACAACAAACAAAGCCAAATCATCCGGTTACATCCATTGGCAAAAGGTCATCATCGCTCATAATTGTAGACAGGGCTGGGGACATAATCCGCCATTAATCCAAGGGAAACTCATCGTCTGAAGTCCACTTGACAAAACTCGTGACTTGCGCATGATATATTATCACGAACGAGAATCGAACCCAATACCATCCATAAAAAAGGTCATTTGTTTTTGGTTAAAACGCTTTCAATTAATATGATGAGTTTGATTTATTATGTGAAATTCACCAATTAGATGAAAATAAGAATTATTGATTTGTGTAATATATAAAAGTTTGACAAAGAGCACAAAGAAAATTTGAAATATATAATAATATAATTTTTAATTTAAGATGCCTCAACTCTTTTATAGAAAATTTAATGTATCAGTTTCTTTTGTCCATCTATTGTAAGTTTTATTTTTTGAAGTTGTACATTTGAATATTTTTGTTTCCCTTTTAGGTAAAAAAGAAAACATTTCTTTTTAAAGAAACTTTCCCCTTTTAACTAAAAGAGTCTTAGGAAAAAAAAGAGGTTGAGCAGATAATCTTGATTTATAAAGGCTTAGGTTATTCATACATGAAGGAGGTTATTTACACATCAGGAGGGCCTATACGAGTCGTATAGGTGTAGTATCAGGTCATTTTCGGTTAGGAGTGTCAGTTTTCATTTATTTACATCGTATAGCCCCTATACGAGCCGTATAGGGCTAAACGACTCGTATAGAGTCTGTCTGACTCGTAAAATTACAAAATATTAAAAATAACATATGAGTTGTTTACAAAATAGAAACACGTAATTTAAATGTAAATATTTTGCTATATACATAAAAACATACGAACAACATGAGCGTTTTTGGGTAACGACTTTTAAAAGTGGTTATGCAATCCATTTTGGTTGACGCCCATGTGAGTTATCTAAGCTTTTGAAATATAACTGCCATAAAAATAATTACGTGTGGAGCAAGAAAAACTAATACCTGACCTGTACGGGTCGCATACCATCTATACGGCTCGTATAGACCATAAAATAATTATAAATACCTGGCCAAAGTACAGCTGACATGCTATCTATATGAGTCGTATAGACCCTATATGGCTCGTATAGGTCTATACGGCTCGTATAGAGTCTATACGAACAAGAATATCTATACGACTCGTATAGGGTCTATACGGCTCGTATAGGCTGCAAAAAGCTGCCACACTGTCACCTGCATACTCATATTAATAAGTTAGGCCTATACGACTCGTATAGGCCCTATATAAGGGCCATATATGAGTCGTATAGCCTTATTCACACACTATGAGGATAGTGTTTGTATATAACAACCCTTTATAAAAATTAAGAATTATATTAGAACAAAAAGACCATGATAAAAGCATTACAAAAAAAACTTTAAAATACACGATTACAATATTAGTTATGCATTTATGTCAACAAAGAAAGAATCGATCATATATTAGGCATAATAAATTGAACGTGGATTAATGGTAGAGCATTCACTATACTAGTAAGAGGTAGGGGTCCAAACCTCACAATCACTAATTTATATGGGAGATATAATGGATGACTCTGGCTTGTCAGGGTTCGAGTCCTGATCTCACCCGGTTTTACCGGCTCCTCGCTGTCGTGCCGTTTGGCGGGCGTGGGGGTCGGGTTTTATTCGGTGAATCCCTCAATTGGTGGACCGCTAGGGGTTCCGCCCATCCGGACTCGTGGCCGGCTCGGGCTACCTTTAGTCAATGGGGGCCGCGTACAAAGTACCCGACATTACTTAGTTGGTCGTTCAAAAAAAAAAGCATTTAACCATATCTTACTATTATTCATAGAAGCAAAATAATCATATTCAAATCAAATAAATTCAAAGACACAAAAGTAGGGATGGCAATGGGTCGGGTCGGGTCTGGGACGGGTTTAGGTATTCCCAAACCCATACCCGATTATTAAAGTCTATCCCAAACCCGTTGGGTATTTATCGGGTAATTACCCGTTAGGCTTCGGGATACCCATCGGGTTTCGGGTTCTCTATCGGGTTTTGACAAAATACTCATTGGGCACAACCGACCCAAAACCCATCGGATTTCTACCGGATTTTAACTAAATATAACTAATCTATTACATAAAATAATTACCAAAAAATAATACTTTTAATGTATCGTCCTTTTCTAATAGAACCAGCCGAATGAAAATGTACTCTTTTCTTTATTTTAAGTGTTCAATTTATTTATCATGCTACCTTATGATAATGCTTTACATTGCAAACTGATGTGTTTTTCTTTTATCAAAGCTATTCTCTAAATGTCATACTTAAAACTGAAAGGTAAATGAATAACTAGATAGAAAGTCTTCCGAAACATAATCATATTATTTTAATATGCTATATATTTAGAAATTATAATATACTATATATTTAAATTAAATATATTAAAAAGTTATATCGGGTAAATAGATTGATGTTATCGGGTAATCGGGTATATTACAATTCCCAAACCCGTCCCAAACCCACGAAAAATTTCAAAACTTATCTCAAACCAAACCCTAATGGGTCGGGTATTACCCGTCCCAATTGTGTTGGGTTTCGGGTTTTTCCATCGGGTTCGGATTTCACTGCCATCCCTACACAAAAGATGAAACTCGTCTTACATGAAATTTGTCCCAAAATTCCGCATGAAACTTGAGGTGCATAATGAGATAGAGAAATGAAGGATTGGAAAAATGACAAGACAAACGGTTATGATGGGGTGTGGGTAGGGATGAGCAAAAATCGTATGGTATCGATTGGTACCAGTAGGTACCGGTACTGAACCGGGACCGGTACCGAAATCGGTACCGATTTGGTACCGTCTGTACCGAATCAGTACCGAATCGATACCAAGGTTTTGAGTTTTTGGGACCGGTACGGTACCGCTACCGTACCGTCCCGAATTTTACCTTAAATACCGGTACCGAACCGAACCGAACATTTTGGTACCGGTACCAAAAATTTGTGATTTTCGGAACCGGGATTTTCGGTATCAGTACGATACCGAGCTCATCCCTAGGTGTGAGGAGGCACCACTCCCTGCCGTCTCATCCTTTAACCCCCTTTCAAACCATAATCTGCAAGCCAATTCCCTAACGCCCAAGAGGGCTCATTTTGTGAGATTCATCCCTATTTCAATTGGTCAATTTTTTCGTAAATTTGTGAAGATTGGTGAAGATCTAGGGGTGTTTGGGATTGCTTATTTTAACTCCTTAAGACTTATAACTTATAAGTTAATTATAAGATGTTTGGGAAAGTTAACTTTGTGAGTGGATAAGTCATAAGTTACAACTTTGTAACTTATAACTTATGACTTATACGAGTTATACGGAGGTTAAATAAGGAATCCCAAACACCCCTTTAAAGTTCAAAGCATCAACCCCAAATCCCACATGACTAGACATTTTTCACAAATCGGTGAAGATCCAAATTTCAAAGTTTAAACCGAATAACCATCATATTAATTATAGATTCATCTTACAAAAAATTTGACCCCAAACCCCACACAAAACTCCATAAGGTCGGGTAATCGGGGTATGAGATTACACTTGAAATTTTTCGCGGTTGTGAGATGGGTATGGTATTTGATGGTATACCTGTTTGCCCAACCCGATCACCCAAAAACATGTCTGTTTACTTGATTATTTATCCGACATGATACCCTTTTTTATTTTTTTCTTTTAAGAATATATGGTATATAATAAATGGAATTATATTCATAGTTCCAACCAACCCGACTTATTTTAGTTTAAATTATATAATATAATACACGCAATTTATTTAAGTATATATTGTATATAACATGCCCGAAACCCGCGGGTATAACAGATACTGACGAGTAATTACCCAATAAATACTCAACAAGTTTTGGAACGGGTATTGAATAAACTTTTATAATCAGGTATTGGGTTTGTGATTACCTAAACCCATCCCATACCCAACCTGAAAGCCACGTCTTAACCTAGTGAAAGAATTCCCGAATTGAAAGCATCATTTCGTGGTTTTGAGTATCGTTTCGAGGTAAGTTTTACATAAATCGACTCGGTATCGTCTTCCGATAAAAAACCGTAAATCATCAACCTTACAAAAATTAGGGAACATATAAACAATCAATCTTCAGAATTAAATACTAACTAGAAACAATAAAAAGTAAATCAAATAAAATATAGAGCCTGGAACCCTACACAATGGACAATCTTCTCTCTGGCTTTCATCAACCACTTCTTGATGCATTCTTCATGATAAGTATGCTTGCATCTTAGGTAGCGTTTGGTATGCAGGAATGACAATAGGAATGGAATGATTCATTACGTGAGAATGAAAAAAGTGGTGTTTGATTGCTCAAAGGAATGGAATCATCAATTACACATGGAATTCCATTCCATCAAAACCATTTCTTCCCACTCCCCTTCTTTTTTTTCATTCCATTCCTCCTTCACCTTACTTTCTCAACAACACCACCACCTAACAACCACCACCACCACTACCACGGCACCACCACCAACTCCGCTAACACCACCGCCGCCACCACCATTTTCGTCGCCGAAGCTACCACCGTCGCCATTGTAGAGTTTTTTTTTTTTTTTGGATTAAAAAGTATTTTGAGATAGAGTTTTTTATTGTTTCTATTTCATTTCTACCACTGTCGCCATTTAGGTGGATGTGTGGAGCGTGTATGGAGTCACATGCTCTCCGTCGGGGGTGCCATCATGATGACGGGTCGGTCTGGTACAAGTGTGTCACGGGAGATGTGGAGGAATATATAGTGGGGATTGCGAAGCCACATGTTGGGAGGGAAGTTGTCGCGGTGGGAAGGGTGGAGGTGGATGTAGCTCTCCTTGAGCGTGTCTTCACTCTTCCTATTACGACTGTTAAAAACATTCCTCATAGTTGTCGTATGGCTTTTTCCCAAGCCTTAGTGGGTGCTCTGGGTAAGGTGGCGGCTATGCCAGAGTCTGTTGAGGCGTGAGTGAAACTGTTGTTGTTACCACGTTGCACCTTACGAGTTTTCAGACCTTCTAATCGTCAGCAACACAGGTCTGGCAATAGAAAGTCTGAGCAATGCCGAATTATTCAACGGTCGCTATCCGCTTGGGGTGACCGTGACGGTTTCTTTGAGCTCCTTATATCGCTTTTTAACCAACCCCTAGGAGATGCCCCGGGTGGTGATGCGTTTGTACCCGAGTCTGACAACGCCGGGTTGGGCGCCAATGTTAAACAATGTTTGCGAAAAGTTGCGGACGGGCATGTCATTGCTGCGGTCAAGGTATTATGCTCTTCAGGGGTTGCACCTTTCGGTAAGGATACTTTGAACGCTTTGTTTTCTAAGCATCCCATCATGGCACCTCCGATTATGCCTGCTTCCTTGCTTTCTGAGTCTCCCCTTGTCGTGGACGTTGATAGTGTGCTTGGGTGCATTAAGTCTTTCCCTAAAGGGACTTCGTGTGGGCTGGACGGTTTGCGAGCCCAACACATTTTAGATGCGTTGTGCGGAGAGGGGTCTTCGATTGTGGATGGTTTGCTCAAGGCTATCTCTGCGGTGGTTAATTTATTTTTGGGGGGAAGGTGTCCTAAGGTGTTGGCAGAGTTTGTTGCGTCTGCCCCACTTACGCCGTTGCTTAAACCGGACAATGGGATTAGATCTATTGCCGTTGGGGCCATTTGTAGGCGGTTGGTCTCTTAGGTGGCTATGAGGGGTGTCGGGAAGGAGATGGTTAAATACCTCGGTGACTTTCAATTTGGGGTGGGAGTCCCCAGTGAGGCAGAGGCCGTGCTTCATAGCGCGAACAGGTTTCTAAATCAGTTTCATTCGGATGGGTCATTGGCTATGCTTACTGTTGATTTCTCCAATGCCTTCAACTTAGTAGATAGGACGACCCTTCTACATGAGGTTCGGAGTCGATGTCCTTCCATTTCTCTTTGGGTGGATTTTTTATATGGGCAGTCGGCTAGGTTATATGTGGGTGATACTTTCATTAAATCCACCACTGGGGTTCAACAGGGGGACCCTCTTGGGCCTCTCCTTTTTGCCTTAGCTTTGCACCCACTTGTTCACCAAATCAGAGATCGGTGCAAGCTTCTCTTTCATGCTTGGTACTTGGATGATGGCACGATTATCGGGGATACTAGAGAGGTAGCCAAAGCATTAGATATTATCAGGTCTGAGGGGCCTCGTTTGGGTCTTGAATTAAACGTTAAGAAAACAGAGTTATTTTGGCCAACATGCAATGGGGTGAAGGCACAGGAGGGGTTGTTCCCTTGCGGGATTGGAAGGCCGGTGCTTGGCGTGAAACTCCTTGGTGGTGCTGTAAGCCAGGATGCGGGGTTTATCAGCAGTTTGGCTATGAAAAGGGCATCTAGCGCTGTGGAACTGATGAGCTGTCTCCCAAGACTTCGGGATCCTCAATGCGAGCTTCTTTTGCTTCGCTCATGTATGGGAGTCGCCAAGCTTTTGTTCGGTTTGAGAACATGCCAACCTATGTATGTGGGGGAAGCTGTTTCTATATTTGACAATGGTCTTCGAAGGGCGATTGAGGACATCGTGGTTTGTGGAGGTCCGTTCTTTGGGGATCTCCAATGGAGGTTGGCATCACTTCCGATCCGTTATGGGGGGTTGGGTCTCTGTTCGGCCGAGGATGTATCTACATATGCTTTTGTGGCTTCGAGAGCACAGTCGTGGTGTTTGCAAGACCATATTCTTCGGGGTTGTGATATTTATGGGTTGGACTCTGATTATGGGTGTGCGATGGATCGTTTACGTACTTCACTTCCAGATTTTGATCTTAGCGGGTTCTCTAATAAGGACACCGCCCCCCCTAAAGCCCAACATGTTGTGGCGAGTGCCTTATTTAGTGGAATCGTCAAGAGTTTAGAAGTGAAGTTTGATCTATCCCCTCGCCAAAAGGCGGTGTTTGAATGCCTTCGGGCTCCTCGGGCTCAGGATTTTCTAACGGCCATCCCCATTGAAGGATTAGGTCAACGTATGTCGGGTTTGGAGTATCGGGCTATCCTTAAGTACCGGTTAATGATCCCTATATTCACGACGGATGAACCTTGCCCAATTTGTCGCAAGGTCTGTTTGGATTCTTTTGGTGACCATGCGGTGCATTGCAAAGATTTGCCTGGCTTTAAATACAGACATGATCTGGTTAGGGATGTTCTGTGTGATGTTCTTAAACGGGCAGGGATTTCTGCTAAAAAGTAGGCCCCTGTTAACTTTCTCACGGATCCTCTTGAAGGGAGGTCTACTTTACGACCAGCTGATATTCTTGTGTTCGGGTGGGCAAGGAGGAAACACGCCTGTGTGGATCTTACAGGAGTGTCTCCTCTTGTTGGGCTCAGGGACCGTGGGTTTGTTGTGGGTCAGGCTGCGTTGAAGGCTGAATCGGGCAAAGTTGTTAAACGCGAGAAAACTTGTTTAGATAATCAACATGTCTTTCTACCATTTGCCTTTGATACATTTGGTTTTCTGGCTCCAGAGGCTGTGAAATTTTTGAGTAGGGTTCAGCGTGTCGTACACGGAACCTCTTCAGCTTCTAGGTCCCAAAGCTTCGTTTTTAGCAGGATTGGCTTTGCTGTTCAAAAGGGGGTTGCGGCGCAGCTTGTTGCCCGTTTGCCTGCCACTTTATTGTAATCGTTTTATAGTAAATTATATAAAACTTCGATTGTGATGGATTCAGATCCGATTTCTACAATATTTTTGGATACCAAACAATAAAAATTAATAATTGATTTCATTCCTATATGTTAACCAAACAAGACAAAGGAATGGTAATGATCAATTTAATTCCCTTGTCCATTCCATTCATTCTCTCATTCCATTCCAACTTCATTCCATTACCTCCAACCAAACATACACTTAATGTTCAGATAGCATCTTCCACTTCATGTTCTTTTAATACATATTACACAAATATTTTCACCTTCTTCATCGTTACCCATTTTCCTTGTCTCCACCGCATCTTTAATAGCATTCAGTAAGTCATTATGAAGATAGTCACACCACAATACAAACCTTGCCATTGGCACAGATCTTTGAACAGTGTTGGCAAGACTCACTAATTCACCACTTCGTTTATAATACAAAAATCTAGCACTAACAACTGACCCGTTATTCTCAGTGAATATCAACCCTACAGTTGTATAAGGACACCCGTCACCATCTAACACGGTTTTAATGCCTTCATAGTAGTCCTTAATAGCACAGAATGTTCCCATGGTTCTACTCTCAACTAATATATCCACGGGATCACCAAATCCTTCATTCACGATTATATAAGTTCTTTGTGCGTGCAATACAATACTGTACGAAGAAGACATGCATGTAGGCGGTTTCTTCAGCCATGTTGGAACACAACACAAAGGTAAAAAACTAAAAACTTTTACCTGAAATGTTGTAAATTGACTTCACTATTGTAGACTTGTAGCATCTATAATAATAATAATAATAATAATAATAATAATAATAATAATAATGTTTGGTGTGGGTGGAAGTAGAACCCTAATGGGGTTGAAGAACGTGTTTGTGAACCGGTTTGCTCATTCGCGTCACTTCCCTTTGTGGGCTTTGACCCTAATGCTTCTAGCCCAAACAGTCCATGGATTCGGAGTTTGGCCCAATTCACTTTGACCGAAATAATAATAATAATAATAATAATAATAATAATAATAATAATTTTGTTTAATTCATTGTAAAAATTTGAAACTGCACGAAAAAATAATAATAATAAATTATTTTTTCATATTAGATAAACTTCTTTTAGACGATTAAAACTATCAATGTCTTTGTCCATATAGAGAGAAAAAGAAAAAAAGACATTTGAAGACTTTTGATGGCATATGGGTAAAAGAAAACATTTCTTTTTAAAGAAACTTTCCTTTTCAGTTAAAAAAGGTCTTGAAATAGAAGAAACAAAGAAAAGGTTGAAGTAGATATTGTTTTTGATTCATAAGAATTAGGTTAGAACAGCAAGCATAATAAAATCATAAAGGTGATCTTTAAAAATACACGATTAAAATATTATTTATACATTATATGACGAAAAAAAATCACATTAAGCATATAATTAATATTATATTGTTATCTCTAACTTGCTGCTTGCTTGTCTTCTGTTTCGATGTAATCACTACTTTGTTGATTTTAATTAATTAATTATATTAAGTGAATTTTCTAATAAAACGACTTAATATTTCATAGGGGTATTTATTTATATGAATGTAGTTGAAACAAATTATCTTTTGGAATTATAAAAGCTTATTATTCATAGAAAATCATAATATATAACATCAAAGACACAAGAAGATGACTGTTTTGAACTGATTAACCATCATATTATATTAATTATAGATTCATCTTACAATAAAATTCAAACTTAGAAGTGCATATTTAGATAGGAAAAGGATGCATATGAATAAATCTTCTACCAAACATGTTTGATCATTTTTCTCAAAATGGTGAAGATTCTTCAAAGTTCAAACTGTCCTAATTTGCAGACTAAGTTGTTGATTTTTGGTATAAGATGATCCTAGTTCTGGTTTAATGATCCAAATGGGGTTCATGGCTCAGAAGATTCACTATCTCTTGATCTGGTTGACCCGTCATCGTCGTTAGATTTCTTTCGTCTTGATCTTTTGGGGATGTCTGGTAAGTTCCCTTTCTCATGGAACCGACGGATCCTGTGCCTCCTAGGATTCGATTTGGTTGATGATTGGGAATCAGAATCTGAAGAATTGTCCATTGAACGACGACGGTGTCTAGATGTTTTGGACACTTCTGGAATGTCTCTTGTTGATACTTCACTTCGAGTACTCCTATGGTTTTTTGCACCTACACATGTTAAAGAGTTGCATTAGGTTATTTCATATTAGATGAGACAAATATTTGTATATTGGATAATTGGGCAACATATTAATCGGTTTATTATTTTGCTAACATTTTTTTAATGCCAGAGTCAATCAGAACAAACTGTTTCTTTAAATTTAATAATTTTAGTTAAAAAATTAAAGAAAATAAAATATTGAAAATTAACATGGAGAATTAACCTTCTTTAATACTAGAGCTCTCCATTGGTCCTGATTGACTTCGTCCAGCGTTAAATCCATTCATCTGCTCACATAGAAGAAAAACACAAAAGTTATATACATACAGTCATATACATCTATAAATCATTCGATGATTGAACAAAAAGGGTGCCTTCGATAAAATAGAAAGTTTTCATAACTGGACCGGGAAACAAAGCGATTGTCTTACCGGTTGGACCAGATTTAACAACGTCCAAACAAATATAAAAAGATATATATATGACGCAAAACAAAATGTGAAAATGTTTTATGTATTAGTGTGAATGCAATTTTAGTAAAATACTAAGACCTAATATAATAATATATGGAGTCTTTGAGTAATAAATAACTCATAAAATTAGATTTTGAAGAGAAAACAAAATTAGAAATTTGGTTCAACTGGTAACTGGCCGGTTCAAATGAAAAACGGTTAAACAGGCTTAACAGGCCTAGTTGTCTAGTTCCGTGCGCAAATTTGGGTCCAATCAATTGGCTAGTTCGGTTGGGTTCTAAAAACAATGCTAAAAAGATAGATACCCAGCTGGGAGATTCAGTGGCAGGTCCTTCAGCACCAATATGAGCAACATGCTTCACGTCCGTGGGCATACCGATTTGTATTTCTGGTTCGTCTTCTTCATCTTCGATTCCCGTAAAGTTCACAATAATGTCAGCATGCACAAAATACAATATGCGTATATAACAAGAATAGCATAGCACACTTTATTACAAAAGGTCGAGACCTCATAATTACAATTAAAAAAACTTATATTGTATAGGTAACATAACATAAATTCATAGTTCTCATAAAACGAGAGCCCGTATAGATAGGATTATTATTTAAAATGGAGGAAGATACGAAGGTTAATTACCGAAGATATTTGATATGTTTTTGAGGCCTTTAAAAAAGCCTTTGACCCTAGTACCCATATATCTTCTTCAAATAATTGATCGGTATGCTCCGGATGTGAATGGCCGGGGTCAAGCGACCCCGTAATATGTTGTAACAACTCTGGATATAAGAATCGAGCAAATTATCCGATTGAACCAAAAGGCGTGAGGTGAACGAAGGAGGCGAAATAAATATAGATACGGGAAAGAGAGATAATAGGAGCAGCATGATGAACCACCTTTGATTAAATTGAGTGTTTACCAATTCAAGCAATTTCCAAAATAAAAGGTTGTGGTGGGAAAAAAAGTGTCACAAAAGTTACTTCCAAAGGTTATGATGTATAGCGTGTCCTCAATTTTAGGGTTAATCCTCAAAATTATATGGTTTAAACCGTAAGCATGTTCGTAAAAAATCTTAAATTTTGATTGACATATTAAAACTTAAAAAGCTTGTTTAACATTTTAACCTGTTATGATGCTTACGTGGACAAAAACCAACATTTTCGTTGACTTGTATCCACACCACTTGTTGTCGTGGCCACAAAAACACCTAAAATCACATAGAGTATTATCATTCGGTTTCTTAAAATTTTGTGAGGGGAGTTTGTAAATTATATAGTGAGGTTTTGAGTGTAAATTATAGTGTGGAAAGAGAAAATGTAGTGATTTTTTGTAAATTTGGGAAAAATGTAGTGATTTTTTGTAAATTATAGGGTGGAAAGAGAAAACTATGATGATAAAAGTACAAAAAAAATATTATTTAATTAAACAGAAGAAAGAAATGTGATGTGTTTTATTGTAATTATAGAGATGATGATAGAAGATCGGAGCTTTCAGATATTAAAGTTCTTAATAATAAAAATAATTGGAACTTTTAAATATTAAAGTAATATTATAATAAAAATAACTTCGTATGAATTAAATTGAGATACTAAGATTTCCTTGTAGTTGATATGTAATTTATAGCAAATTAAGCAAAATAGTAAATATGATTTATATGCTAGTTTATAATAAAGCGTAGTTTTATTATTACAATTATACGATAATACAATTTAAAAAGTTGGGTAATTTGAATAATAGTAACCTAAGTTTTTTAAAAATATTTCAATTAAATTATTTAGGTTTAAAAATGTTCTAATTAAATCACTTGACTCTTATATATGTATAACACGAGGCACTTAGATTTTTTTACAATACTAACTAACCTTATAACTAAAATAAATAATGTATAAATAAATAATTATACATATATACATATACCTATAAAAGGGAGAAATATTTTGAGAACCTTATTTAGTTTTAAGAACTTAAGAACTTTATTTTTTACCACACATTTAATTAAATAGATTAGATTATGTGGTTGAGATTAAATGTGATTAAAAAATTAAAGTATGAGAGAGAATAAAGATGTAAAGTAATTACACAAATTTAAACGTCCGTTACACATATGTAATAAGTCGACTCGGTGCGTAAAAAAATATGTAATTTTTTTACGTATGTGTAAAAAAAATTTTTTTATTATTACGTTAAGTTCTTAAAACTCAAAGTGGTTCTCATTTGAAATCTCTCACATATATATATATGTGTGTATGTTTGTGTGAGAGAGAGAAAACTAAAAAGTTATGAATAAATTACTCATAATCAATCTATTTACAAAACTTTTCTTTTTGTTTCTTTTTTGTTATGGGGTTAGAAATGTAAAAAATAAATAAAAAGAAAAACATGTAGCTAAAAAGTTGTGTATATGTGATGTGTACGCTATATATATATATATATATGATAAGGATCTTAAGAGAATCATTGGCAAATTGAGAACTTTGAAAACCATTTTGGACCACTAAAAAAACATCTAAAAAATATTTAAAAAATTATAAAACAAAAATTTTAAAAAAGTAAAAAAAAAACAAAATTCCTATATTTCATTCCGGTTTCATTAAAAAAAACAATATTTTTTCTTTTTAATTCGTATTATACATATACACATATGTATACTTTCATTTAATCCATAGTTACGTAATGTACACATATGTACATTATCATTTACCTTAAATTATACATATGTGTATAGGAAAAAACATGTGTATACATATTATACATATATGTATAATAAAAAAACCGATTTTTTTTCTTTTTAATTCGTATTATACCTATACACATATGTCTACTTTCATTTAATCTCTAGTTACATAATGTACACATATGTACATTATCATTTACCTTAAATTATACATATGTGTATAGGAAAAAAAACATGTGTGTACATATATGTACATATTATACATATATGTATAATTTAGCTAAACTAAGAATTTTTTTTTACGGTTTTTTTTTAGAAACCGGGATGATAAACAATAACTTTGGTTTTTTTAATTTTTTTAATTTTTGTGTGGTCCAAAATTGTTCTCATAGTTCTCAATTCCTAAAAAGTTCTCACATTATCCTGATCCTATATATATATATATATATATATTTAATTTGAGGGGAAAAGTTAAAATACAAGAGCATTCTCATCCAACCTCTCATTTAATGTGAGGGATGTTTTTATAATTTAGAGAGTGATTCAGGATGTTGTGAGTGAAAAATTTTTATATTTTAGAAAATGTAGTGATTTTTCTGTATATTTGAAAAGCTACTGTTCATCCCCTATAATTTTTTAATATATTTTGAAAGTGGTTGTGAGTAAAGGAAAGAGAAAAGGTAATGATAGAAGGTATAAAAAGTATTATTTAATTGAAATAGAGAAAGAAAATGTAGTGAGTTTTAGTGTAATTTTTGGTTTAGGGATAGGGGATCTGATGAGAATGCTCTAAAAAGAGACAAAAAATGAGAAGGGTAAGAAGGATTTGTGGCCACACAAAAAACTACTCAAAAAAATTTCAAAAAATTAATTAAAAAAATCATAACTCAAAATATAATAAAAAAAAATTAATTTCCTCGTCATTTTCGTTCCAAAAAAAAAGACACAATGCAAAGACAAAGACACAATGACGAAAATGAACAAAATACACAATTATAACTAAAAAAGACACAATAAATCACAAAATATAACACAATGCCGAACAAAATATAACACAATGTTGACTAATATAATACAATATTAAGAAAAAAGACACGATGTTAGGGAAAAAAGACATAATCAATGACGAAAATGAATACAAAACACAATGTTAAACAAAAAGACATAATGATCTTTTTCCTTCAACATTGTTTTTTTTTAAAGAACGAGGAAGACGGTGGAAAACATTTTTGTGTTTTTTCTTTTCTTGTTTTTTTTATTAAATTTTGAGTTTTGATTATTTATTTATTTTTTTTTTATTTTTTAAGGGTTTTTTTTTATATGGCTATAAATTCTTCTTATTTTTGCCTCCTTTTGTAGAATAACTTGACCCTTTGAGTTAGATATATGTAACTTCGTAAACTATATATTTAAAAAAAAGTTATCTTTTTTACTTTTACATTGGTTACTTTGTAAATCAAATAAATTAAAAAGCAAACATAATTGGTTGATAGAATTTTCTCGTGTGTATGTGTGTTACGTTATTATGTATGTAAATTGATGTAGGGATGGGAAAATTCGGTACTGGTATCGGTACCGAAATCGGTACTGATTTGGTACCGTCGGTACCAAATCGGTATCAAAGTTTTGAGTTTTGGTATCAGGACAGGTACCGGTATTTTCCGATTTTTTTACCTTTGATATCCGTACCGGTACCGAATACCGATACAAAAAATTTGTGAATTTCAAGACCGGGATTTTCGGGACCGGAACCGGTCGGTACCGGTACGGTCCCGATCTCATCCCTAAATTGATGGGAGCGATGCTACTCTCCTTCCTTGAAAATCATCATCGTGGTGGGGTTGGTCTATGAGACTATGACGTCAGTAGTTAGAATTCCACTTTTTTCCGGTGTATATAATTTATTGTTCAAAGAAAAAGGGTCAATAAAAATGTCGGTTATGGTCATTTTCCATCCTCTATCTTATTATCACTTGCAAATACTAACCAAAGCAAGCAATCAATATAATTCCATCAAAATTGTCAGTTAATTATTTTCTGTTCCTTAAAGAAACAGTTGTTGCTCTCACCTCACCAGTATAAAATTATCAAGACGGACAACATTTTTGAGCACTTTCTAAAATCGTAGTTACAGGTAACTATTAGCCATTTGATACCTGGTAAAAGCGGGAGCAACAAAGACATGTGTGTGACAAATATATTAATAAACATAAAAGTTAAGGTTTAGATTCTTAAGGGACTACCTGTTACGGTTTGGATTTTGGAAAGGGGAGAAGGAAAGTCCTCTTATAGAAAGGGACATTGTAGGGCTTTATATTAGTTTCTGATCGAGGTTAAGTAGACGTGAACCACCTCTATATATCTTGATTAATTGCTTCTCTTCCTTGATTGAAGCTGATATATGTAGGTTTATGTATTTAGCAATTACGTACTAATCCCATTTTGTCATCTCAGACCTCTTCACTTCAGAAAGCTGCTAGCATGGAGAATACACAGGATAATTATTCAAGCATGGCCATCCCAACATGGCTTCCTGTTTCTGAACACCGATATCGATATCCCACCCATCATCCAAACCTTGCACAGTAATTAAACAAACCATCAAATTATGATTCTTTTTTTCTTTTTAATATTAATTTGGTAAGTTATAGTCCTGCTCGCTAATGCATTATTTCATTTCATGAAGGTTTTTAGCTCTCTTCAGCCCGCAGGTTGCAATCGAAGAAGATCGCACCACTACCCAGTAAGGAAGCTAGCTTTCTTCTTTTCGTTTCATATTTTCATCCCCTATTTTTATAAATTCCCCTGTTTTTATTTTTCCATTTGAGGTAACATATTATGTATTTGTTTGACGATCAACTTAACATTAGTGATCTTTTCATTTCTTATAAAGATTGGATTTATCATTTATGTAAAGTTATTATATATTTGTTGTTGTTGTTGAAGGTTTGTGGTTTCCGCTACTGAAAACTTGCCTGATAAAGAACAACTCCCCGATATTATTCCTGCAGAGTAAATCCCTTTCACCTTTTTCTTCTTCTTTTCGTTTTGTTTCATTTATTTTATACGTTTTTTAAGAATCCCGAGATCCCCTACCTTTTATGTGCATGGTTTTTAAGTATTGGTGGCTGAGATTCTATTTCTCAATGATGTCGATTAACCTATTCTTTTTTTATTTTTTTTCTTTTTCTTTTTTATTTTTAAGGTTTGAATCCCCCAACAACCAAATCTAGTTCTCCAAATTTAGTGCGCACCAAATATTCCTTTTAGAAGGTTTCATTTTTCTAACGAGTTTTTAATAATCCATATTTTTGAGATAATTAATGACTTATTATTAGTCAACTGGCTAGTTAAGTAGTCGAATAACCAATTGAATGAGTTATCTTTGACCTCTGTTAAGGAATTTCAAAAACTTGTAAGCTGGTCAAATATTATCTCTCGAAATGAAACTATTAATATAAATCATTAATGAGATTGATTTTTCTTCTTTTTATTAACATCCCTTTCAACAGGGCTTTAGTGCTCGATAGCGGAATTGTGCCTGACCAAGCAAGCATAGACATGGACATGGAGGTTGTTGATCCCACAAGAACCGAAGAAGTCCGCACTAGTAATTCACCACCTGCTGGGTAAGTCCTTTTTTAAGGTCCATTTGGGTTTTAACGTTGAGTGAATTGTTTATTATTAATATATCGGATTAATCTTGACTACCCTGTTTGGAGTTTCATAGAATCATAGCTCGAAAAGAAACAGAGTTTATAAATCGTTTTTGAGTTTGGTCCCCAAATTTATGAGGCTTCATGTTAGTATGTTACACCAACTAATTGTTAATTTCCACATCAATATATATGTTCCTATCTTGCAACAAATATTTACATTTTTATTTATATTAATCACTAACCATATGTATTATAAATAACTTGAACAAGTGGAAGACAGAATTAGATGGGTTTACTTATGATTTGATTATAGGATGGATTTAAAGTACATGTATAATATATTGTTTTTTTACTTAAGATTAATAACATGTGTTCTTGTTTTATTTCCTTTATCAGGTCACATCATCACACAAATCCAGAAAGAATTGCATATTTGCTTGGTATGTACCCAACATTTTTGGGAGTTGTTAAGCTTATAAAACGGGAAGACCGCACTCCCTTTAGGCTGAGGGGTGTGGAGCGCGACAGGGGGCGCCTGAGCCCATCCGCTCGCGCCCCGGGGCGCGAGCACCACACCACCGAGGCGCGAGAGGGGCGCGAGCGCAGAAAAAGAGGCTGGCGCAAGAGGGGTAGCGGCTGGGGGGAGCGTGAAGGAGGTCTGGGAATGCGTAAATAGAGCCGTTGGGCTCTTTGTTTATTAAAAAATTTTTTTTTTCAGAGATAGATACATATATATGTGTGTACAGAGAGATAGATACATATATATATATATGTGTGTATCTATCTATGAAAGAAAGAAAGAAAGTGTAGAATAGATTGAGATAGAGTGGGGTTGAGTTGGTTATCAGCAGCTCACCTGGGTTTTGTTTGAATGAGATTAAAGTGGTCGAATTTGAGAAATTGGGTTTGAAATTGAAATGGGTTTTGTGGGTCTTGGGATGAAATTGGGTTTTGATTGAAAGATGGGTCATGGCCGTCATTGATGCAGGTTGGAAGGAAGAATGAGGAAGACAAACAAGACAATGGGTTAGTTGGTTTAGTGGAATGGTGATTAATATATTAACTTTGTTGGGAGGATGAACCTGGACACCCTGTGTGGGTTTGAACAATAATATTTGTGTTTACACCTTTTTAACTCGCTTGGGAATGTTAAAATAAACCGCTCGCGCCCCCTCTCGCGCCCCTCCACACCAGGTTCGGGGCGCGAGCACCACAACCAACACCCATCTTATCAAGTTTCTCTCTCTGCCACACGTCACAATATTATTGGCTGGCGCCCCCACTCGCGCCCCCTCTCGCGCCCCCCCACACCCCTCAGCCTTACAACTATCTCTGCTGTTACATATGCAATCGCTTTTATAGAAATGTGTATCTTGGCTTGGATGTATGAGCTTTTCGGAAACTCAAACTCGTCACATCATAAAGTGAACTTTTGCTGGTACAGGATCCTGCATATTGTTTATTATATCCTATGTTGTATCGCAATTCTTTTTCTTTTACCATTGTTTTTAATCCCTCAACCTCACCACTAAACTTTTATGTGGTTGTTAGTTGCGTGCAGATATAGTTTTTGGTTATGTTTTAGTGTGAACTAATGTTGTTATTGATTTGTATCATAATATTAATACATATACTCTACTTGTATACTTGATATATTCAAATGACTAGCTTTTGAGCTCGTGTATTACACGAAATTTGTCAAATGAAAAAAAAATAATAAAAATAAAGTCCATTACTTGAAGTAAAGATACAAAAATTAAAGATAAAAAAGAAATTAAATATATAATACATATAATAAGAAGTCTATAATCTCAAATTTACATTCGTATGGAAAACCTATAAGCAAATTAAATATTGTTACGAGTACAATATTGCAATGAGTTCGAAGAAGAAGTAAAAACGGATTCAAACACATTCATAACAATTATAAATCAAAAATATAGAAACACATAGAATAATTTGGTACATATATATGAGCTCAATCTGTGTGGATACATGATCCTATTTCTTTTGATGAAATTGATTATATGATAAATGTTTATGAAATAAGGTAGCGTTTGTATTGCAGCAATGACAGAGGCAATGAAATGATTCATTGCGTCGGAATGAGAAAAAGTGATGTTTGGTTGCTCAATAGAATGGAATCATCCATTACACATGAAATCCCATTCTATCATAACCATTCCTTCCCACCCCCTTCTTTTTTTTCATTTCATTCCTCCTTCACCCTACTTTCTCAACAACACCACACCACTTAACAACAACCACTGCCACTACTACCATCGCCGCCGCCACCACCTAACCGCCACCACCACCGTCGCCGCCACCTTACAACCAGTGTTACCACCGCCTCACCATCGTTGCGGTAGCCACTGCAACCATTGTCATCGCCTCCGCCTAGTCATCACTGCCACCACCACTGTCGTTGCCTGACCACCACCACCTGATCACCACCACGTTGCTGCCACCCTACCATCACTACCAATGCTACCACCGCTTGACCCCCCGCCCCCCATGTAACATCTCGGTTTCTTCGTATTTGTATTTGTTTAAGTTTAAATCGATTCGGGAACGTAATTGGATCTTCCGAACTAGTTAAAACTTGTATTTATTGGTATTTAACTTATTTTATAACTTCATAACTTTCAATTATGCCAAATAGCCCTTAGAAACCTTTAAAATCGCTTAAAACGGCTAAAAATCACATTTTCATGAACTACAAGGACTAGTTTTGCCAATTCTATCCTATTTTCGATTAAATTAATGAAACTTAAGCTCCAAGACATCTCAACTAATATTATAAACATTCCAATTTCGTTTTATTGCTGTCCAAACCAAATATCTAAGTTATTATACCCGATTTTGTCATTAATTGATTATTCGGTTTCCTAAAATAGTTATTTCCTAATAAACAAGCCTTAACCATTAATATTTAAACAAGGCATATCATAAAACCCTAGATTATTACTTCAATACCAGCCACCATATCCAAAATCCACGAAATTTCTCTTTCCCCATTGTCGGTTTCTTCAAATTCTTCAAGTTCTTCAAGCCTTCGCTGACTTTCAAGCTTCAAGACCCTTTGACCTCGATTATCTCTTGTTTCATTCATCGTTCGGGTAAGTTGTCTTCTTCAATATTGTAGATTTTTATATGTAGAACAAAAGCCCTCAATCAATTTTTCTGATTGAGGGAGTCTCGGTGGTCAATTGGACTCAAACCTGTTTAAGGGCAAAATAGTCAACAAGTTTGACTTAACATTTTCTCATACTTCTGGTTGGATTCAATATTCGGTCCAGAAGACTTTTATTCTCGTAACATAGTTTTAAGGCTACTGCCCAAAACCTGACTTCCGACTCGCTGTTCGGATTCTGGTCAGTACCAGCTCGCTTAAATCTTAAAACAAACATAACTTGAGTTCTAAACGTCCATTTGGATTGATTCCAGCGGCCACGAGTTCGTTTTTATTTATATTATTGTATCCTAAACTCTCAGATTCTGAATTATATATATCGTTTGACATGTAGTGGACGACTCGCTTATTCTTTAGCTCGTTTAATCGCATTTAGTAATCGCTTAAGGTGAGTTTATCATTCCCCTATTTTACTCAATCAATCATATAGCGGGTGTTTCTGCTGGTGACCAGCGCCCGATTATCTTGGCAACGGTCTACATACTTGTTTGTGTTTTGATTATATTTACCGCACTTATCACGTCATGCTTATTTATATTGTTGTGTCGGAACTGGTGATATTCTCACTCAACTTTATGTTGACAAAACTCCATTTTATACGCATATGCAGGTTTTTTGTATTGAATATTGAAGTTTGGACACGTAGACAAGACCTTAGGATATAATCAAGATAATCATTATTTGAGTTTATATTCATGTATTTAAATTGTTTGTTGTAATTGAATAATGTATGAATACTTTGAATAAAATAATTAATTAGATATTATCACTTATATTTATGATAGTATATTTGAGCTGTGAGCAATCGGATCACACCCCAGTATTTCCGCCTTATGTTAGGATGTGACACCCCACCCCACCCCTACCACCGCCACCACCACAATCATCACCCTGCTGCCTGACCGCCACCATCACCACCATCGTCGCCACCGCCACCACCATTTTCTTCACCAGAGCTAACCACCATCGCCAATGTAGTTTTTTTTTTATTTTGGTAAAAAAAATTACTTTGAGATAGAGGTGTTTTTATTATTTCTATTTCATTCCTACTATTTTTTGGATACTGAACAACATAAAGTAATAATTCATTTCATTCCTATAGGTTAATCAAGCAAGACAAAAGAATGGTAATGATCCATTTCATTCCCTTGTCTATTCCATTCCTTCTCTTATTACATCCCCCTTTCATTCCATTACCTCAACCAAACATACCCTTAAAAGAAAACCGGAAGTAGGTTACCAAAAAAAATAAAAAACTCGAATTTATAATTTTTCATCAAAAAACATGAATTGTAGGACTTCAAATTTTTTAGGTATAATGAATCATGGTTTTAATGTTTAATAGTTTTTTAAAATGATTATGTTTAAAAAATTAAATTAAATATTAAAAACTAAATAATTATGTAACTTGCAACTTTAAATTAAATAGCATAATTAAAACTTTATATATATATATATATAATTCAAACTGAATTTACGAGCCCTTATTGTTAAAAAACATTAATTTCTTAAAAAAAGTAAGGTATACATTATTATATTTTAGATATTAAATTGTTGTAAATAGTCATTAATGTATGAATAATGTCTTAAAATATATTGAAAATGTTGTAATTCATGGGTCAAATTATTTTAAATTATGACCCATGGATAGCATAGATTAAGGGGAAGAGAGATTAGAAAATTAGGAGCGAATTTTATGTTAGAATTGAATGTGGTTAAAATAACTAAGCATCATTATTTTTATTTATTAGTATAGTAAGATAAAAAGTAAGATATGCATGTGTTTTTTTTCTAGTTCAAACTAGTTTAATACTATTGTCATGGACAATAGCCAATAGTTATAGAACCCTAAAGGAAAAAAATAACTATTTTTTTTCTTTTTCACTTAAAAGTATAAAAAAGCATGTGTCAAAAAATAAACGGTATTAGGTTGTGTCAGGTGGGTTCTCTCCTACAATAGGTTTTCTATTGAGGGTGGTCTTCGGTATTCGGGAAATGAAGATGACAGATGGACTGGTAGCCCGTCAGTAATTCAAATTAGCCATTAATATATATATATATATATATTGAAAGCCAATATTGACTATTTATTAGCCAGTACCCAGGGGCGGACCTACAATGGTGTTACAGGGTTAATTGGTCGTCCCCTATGAAATTTTTTTTAGCGTTTATGTGTGTTGAAATTCTGATCGACTCTTGTGAAAATTTGGCGCTGACCAATGTGAGACGAGTGAAAATGTAAGATGAAAAGAAAAAAATTGAATTTGCATTCATCGAAAATTTTCCAATGCTAGTGAAAATGTCAGAGTGAGCTCGGGTTAAAACTTAAAAGAGGAAGAATATGACTAATATTTCAAAATGGGAATTATTATCTCTTTCTTAGTTCATTTAGATTGATAAACAAATTTTCCATCTTTAATTGTTGTATTTAATTTATTCATTTACTATTTATTATATATTTACTTAGTAGATAGGTTTTAATAATTTCTGTTAATGTTTGACGTACAGATACATACATAACTACATAAAAAAGCCAGATGAACAGATGATTTTGTCACCCGATCCAAACAGAATAATTTATTAGGCGTGCATATAATGGTAAATTTTCGATCCTCATGAAAAGAAAAAAAATTTATGGCCATGCAATTTAAGAAATTGAAGGGGAAAATTAAAGATTGGGATTTTTTGGTAGCTTTACTAAGGAACAATGAAAAAAAGAAAAAGATGAAATGGTTTTTAGGTTAAGTTGTTGAATATATAGTCACGACAAAAACTAGTATTTAATTGTTAAATACCATGTTCCATGTTCTTTTTTTTGTTATATGATATTTTGTTTAATTATCTTATTATTTTTTATATCATCGACCCGATTTGACCCGACTGGAACAACCAAATCGGACCGAAAAAAGAACTTATATACCCACTTAGCCCGACTATTTTGGTCAAAAGTTACTGTAACGAACGGTTTGGTTCACGATTTAAACCGGAAACCGGCCATATGAAACCAGACCATACAGTAAATGTTAAATGCATTTAAATATTTTTTATTATGAAGTATTAGATATATATGTTTTGTTAGATATATTAGATATAGTTAAAATATAATTGAACAAAGTCTTTTTTAATAGAAGTAAACTCAGCTATTGCAACTTTAAATTAACTTAATCCCGGTATGATTTTTTGTAATTTTTATTCTTGTTATTATTTCGCCTCCTAGGTCTTCTGTTAATGTTTACTATTTGCGTGGCTAAAATTTTCATTCTTCATATTATGATCATCTCAAGTATTATAGTTTTTTTATGCTTATTTAGAATTGATGGTATAGTTAAATTAATAATCATTTTAATTTTTAAACAAAATTTATTATGAAAGCTTAAACTATGAAACCAAACTGTTAGTAACGGTCCAGTTTCAATTTTCAATGGTTCAGTTTTTGATTTGGACGATAAAAAATCGGTACTAACGGTTTGGGCTATACGCTTAACTTAAATACCATCAAAACCGATATTGAACACCTCTACGCAACATATTAATTTTAAAATTGAAAAAATTATAACAATATCGTACTCAAATTAAAGAGAACAAAATGCTCGTTTTTATGATGTAATTTTTTTTTACAAAATATTAACTTAAGAAAAAATTATAACCGTTTAAAAATCATGGGTGAGAAGTTGGTTTAAACTTGATATAAAAAACATAACATGGTTAAAAATGATCGGTAAGTTAGGTGAGTTGTATTTAAAAGATAAATTTATCACTTTTTACACATGTATTTTATGTATTAGCATTTTTAGAACTCTTAAAATCGAGTGACTTAATTTACTTTTGTCTTATTTTTTATATATAATATAGATAGACATTAATTAGATTTAAAAAAAACTCTGATATCTAAAATATCTAAAAATGTTTCAAAATCACTATCCGAAATATCCGAATTTTTGGGTAATCAGATCCAAAGTTTTAGATAATTCGGATTCAAGTTCGGTTTTTTTAACACCCCTAATATATACTCGTCCCTAAGTACTTGACATTGTGAATATATCCCATTAATTCTCATATTTTAATTTTAGTGTAATAATAAAAGTACATAACAGATTTTTAAATGAAGTATGGATTAATATGTAGGCATTTGTACGAGAGCTTAGTTGGTGTTTGGGATTGCTTAGGCTGAGGGGCGCGGGGGGCGCGAGTGGGGGTGCCAGCCAATAATATTGTGACGTGTGGCAGAGAGAGAAACTTGATAAGATGGGTGTTGGTTGTGGTGCTCGCGCCCCGGGCCATGGTGTGGAGGGGCGCGAGAGGGGGCGCGAGCGGTTTATTTTTTTATTTTTTTATAAATGTATTAAAAAAACGTATTATTAAAAAAACAAGAAATTATTTAAAAAAACACACATTAATTAAAAAAACACATTAATATCTAAAAAAAAATTAAAGTACTTAAAAAAACATTATTCTTATTCTTCGGCTTGGTCTTCTTCGATCAACCTCTTCCGGATACGTTCCTTTTGTTTTTCCATCAGCATTTGGTCGACCGGATTTAGGTTACTGAAGTCTCTTGTAAGGAAGTCCAAATCTCTCATTTTTTTTTTTCCTTTTTGTCATTAGAGACCACCTCCATGGTTTTGTTGAATTTATTGAGGGATTCAACAAGATCGGTGATGTTTACGGCTTCCCCCTCAGCCGGTTTTTTCCCCCTGGCGTCCCTTCCCAATGGCCGCCTCCTCGGCGGTGAAGACGTTTCCTCCCCCGCAACGTTTAGGTCGAATCCAACCCGGCAATCCGACCCGGCGGAAGTGCTGTACGCTCCAGACGAACTAGTTTTAGTCCGTTTCGGCCCTACTTCCGCATCAAGGTCCGGCGCCACCAGCTCAACCCACTTAGAACACCTTCTCAACCTCTCCCACACCTTTACATCGTCCCACGTCTTCACCATCCCATACCTCCGCAGGCACTCCTGCTTCCACTCTTCGACAGTGAAATTATAAACCGCCAAATCGTCACTGCCAGTTGGTCTCATACGACCGGCGTTCCTGTTGAACAGATTAGTAAACAAGCCGACAAATTTTCTGATTTCGGTCCACCGACCCGAAATCATATCGGCGTTCCGCTCTGTACTCCCAACGAGCGAATAGAACGTCTCCCTAACCTTTGTCCAAAAGACCTTGCTCTTTTGGTAGTCCGCTGCAAAATAAATTTGTAAGTCATTTAACTTTTTTATTAAAAATCATTTTTAAAAACGTTAAAACAATTACCGCAACGCCGATCCTCAGAAGTGACTATCCAAGCCCGACACAGGGCTTCCTTCTCATCCAATGACCACGGAGTGATTTTCCGTTTCGTCCTTCCGGTCGAAGCCGAACCCGACCCGTCCGTTGCAACTTGTTTTTTCCGGTGGACGCGTCTTCTTTGTCCCGCAGCTTCACCTTCTGGTTCTTGTGTCTCCGGAACTACAAAGTTAGGAGACGGTTGTATGTTGGATGGTTGAAAGCCGGATGATTGTTGCGACCCCGAATAAAACATCGCTTGGTCCGGTGCCGACCATAAATCGTCGTAACTGTAATCTGAATTTAGGTTTGGGTACCAATTTTCAGCCATGTTTTTAAAAAAAGGTTTCGAAGATAGGGTGATTTTGGTATGTGATATTGGTATTGGGTGTGGTATGTGAGAATGGTTTTGGGTGTGGTATGTATTGGTTTATATAGAGGAATATATATGTGATATATAGAGGAATATATATAGAGGAAATTTTTTTTTTTTTTTTTTTAATACACATTAATATGAGCCAACGGCTCTATTCACGCTTCCCAAGCCTCCTTCACGCTACCCCCAGCCGCTACCCCTCTTGCGCCTGCCTCTTTTTCCGCGCTCGCGCCCCTCTCGCGCCTCGGTGGTGTGGTGCTCGCGCCCCGGGGCGCGAGCGGCTGTCCTCTTGCGCCCTTTCTCGCGCTCCACACCCCTCAGCCTTATTTGAGACTCCTTATAAGGCTAAGGGGTGTGGGGGGCTCTAATGGGGGCGCGAGTGGGGGCTCCAGCCAATAATATTGTGACGTGAGGCAGAGAGAGAAACTGGATAAGGGGGGTGTTGGAGCCCCTGTTGGAGCCCCTGGTGTGGAGGGGCGCGAGAGGGGCTCCAGCGGATTTTTTTTTTTATTTTTTTATAAATGTATTAAAAAAACGTATTATTAAAAAAACTCATAAATTATTTAAAAAAACACACATTAATTAAAAAAACACATTAATATCTAAAAATAAAATAAAAATTAAAGTACTAAAAAAACATTATTCTTATTCTTCGGCTTGGTCTTCTTCGATCAACCTCTTTCGGATACGTTCCTTTTGCTTTTCCATCAGCATTTGATCGACCGGATTTAGGTTACTGAAGTCTCTTGTAAGGAAATCCAAATCTCTCATTCGATTTTTTTCCTTTTTGTCATTAGAGACCACCTCCATGGTTTTGTTGAATTTATTGAGGGATTCAACAAGATCGGCGATGTTTACGGCTCCCCCCTCAGCCGGTTTTTTCCCCTTGGCGTCCCTTCCCAATGGCCGCCTCCTCGGCGGTGAAGACGTTTCCTCCCCCGCAACGTTTAGGTCGAATCCAACGCGGCAATCCGACCCGGCGGAAGTGCTATACGCTCCAGACGAACTAGTTTTAGTCCGTTTCGGCCCTACTTCCGCATCAAGGTCCGGCGCCACCAGCTCAACCCACTTGGAACACCTTTTCAACCTCTCCCACAACTTTACATCGTCCCACGTCTTCACCGTCCCATACCTCCGCAAACACTCCTGCTTCCACTCTTCGACAGTGAAATTGTAAACCGCCAAATCATCACTGCCACTTGGTCTCATACGACCGCTGTTCCTATTGAAAAGATTAGTAAACAAGCCGACAAATTTTCTGATTTCGGACCACCGACCCGAAATCATATCGGCGTTCCGCTCTGTACTCCCAACGAGCGTATAGAACGTCTCCCTAACCTTTGTCCAAAAAACCTTGCTCTTTTGGTAGTCGGCTGCAAAATGAATAAATAAATTTGCAAGTGATTTAACTTTTTTATTTAACTTTTTTATTAAAAATCATTTTTAAAAACGTTAAAACAATTACCGCAACGCCGATCCTCAGAAATGACTATCCAAGCCCGACACAGGGCTTCCTTCTCATCCGATGACCACGGAGTGGTTTTCCGTTTCGTCCTCGGAGTCGAAGCCGAACCCGACCCGTCCGTTGCAACTTGTTTTTTTCCGGTGGACGCGTCTTCTTTGTCCCGCAGCTTCACCGTGTGATTCTTGCGTCTCCGGAACAACAAAGTTAGGAGACGGTTGTATGTTGGATGGTTGAAAGCCGGATGATTGTTGCGGCTCTGAATAAAACATCGGTTGGTCCGGTGACGACCATAAATCGTCGTTAATATAATCTGAATCTAGGTTTGGGTACCAATTTCCAGCCATGTTTTTAAAAAAAAGTTTGGAAGATGGGTTGATTTTGGGTTTTATTTTGAAGTTGTGATAATTGTTTTAGATGAAATGGGTTATATATAGGAAGAAATTTTTTTTTTTATTAAATAAGAGCCCAACGGCTCAATTTTCACCTCCAACGGCTCTTTCACATTCTCCCATACCTCCAACGGCCATATTCCTCCCGCTAGCATGCTTGCCTGCCTTGTTTCTCGTGCTCGCGCCCCTCTCGCGCCCCTCTCGCGCCCCGGTGGTGTGGTGCTCGCGCCTGGGGGCGCGAGCGGAGGGGCTCTCGCGCCCCCGTTAAAGCCCCACACCCCTCAGCCTAACTTATTAACTTGTTTAAGATTTGTCCTCTAAAATAAAGGAACTGCAAATCTGACACACAGTCTTATCACTTGCATAGCATCCCACTTGGATAAATTTACACATGTGCACCGCTTACATGGTATCCCCCTTGGATAACTTGTTGAGTTGGATTTGAGATCCGCTATGTAACATAGAGTACAAATTTCTTTCCAAAGCATCACATCTTAGATTCCTAAATACAATTTTTTTCTTCTTTAAAAAAATAATTCAAGTACTAATCCGGTAGTTCCATTTTCAATACCAATTTTGCATAGTTATTTTAGATTATCCAAAATAACAAAGGATGTTTATCTTGGAATTCAAAATACAATTAAAACCAAGTGTTGCCGTGGGGTGGGGGCGCGCCACTCCTTGCCACCTCATCCAACCTTCAACCTTAGAAAACCATAACACACCTATGACTCCACACTCCTCCTCCCTTTCTCGTCAACCGGGGTAATGCCTAAGAGGGCTAAAAAAGATGGACTCGACCCTATTTCAATTTCAGAAAACCACATTTTTTTCATTTTTTTAATATCTTGGTTAACTAATCTCGCTCCATAACACTTATTTTGTTTACGTAGTAGTGACGTGACATCACTTTTTGATTAACTAACCTCTACAAAACACATAAAAATGTGTGGAATAGATGGTGGGCTGTAATAAATGAAGCTGTAGGATTTGTTTGGAGAAGCAACCGATATTGTGGATCGGGAATATGTGAAGAAGTATTTAGTCTGGGCTTAAGAATACAATTGGATGGTGCAAGCCCAATAAGCCACATGGTATCTAGTCCGGGATTTCCATTCTTTTTTATCCAAATAATAATAATAATAATAATAATAATAATAACTAAATATTATCTTAACCACAATAACCCCGTGATTTTATTTATCAAAACACGGTTATTTGTAATAACATTCTTTGATTTGTATGAGATAATTTGGTAATATAACTATTTGTTATATAATCTATAGCAAATTTAAAATGTAGCAAGTACTTCGCATAAGCATATAAAATCCCAAGATGCAATATACTACCTAATATGAAACTCATACCACATACCATAATTTTTTCTCAGTATACACTAGTAAATCACGACCATACATTTTATAAAATAATCATGTTAAAACCAAAAATCATAGAATGAGCCACCAAAGTAACTTGCTTTAATGATTTTCGAAAACGTTACTCCCACAACTAGGCTAGTCAATGTGGTATTGACTTAATACATATGATCTAACCTAGTTATAATCTTACATCTTAGAAGCTAGTGTGGTCTTCTCTAACCAACATATACAAAACTAGTGTGACATCAACGAATTATTCATTACTGAAATTCATTCTCATATCAAATGTAAACAAAATCATAAACTTATGTTACTAGCTTGTGGTTTCCTTCTTCAGCTTTGCTAGTTCTTGCCTTACAACTCCAGCCTTCTGCAATTAATGTCACAATTTGCAACACACACAATGAATTATTCTGTGAGATAAGTTTATGTCTGTAATTGGCGTTTGAACCATTTGTTGAGATTATTGTTGGTAATAAAAGAGAGTGACGATCTAAACCCGACATTAGTAGATCTAGGAGTGATGTAGCTTTGTCTAGTCGATGACTCACTATGATGAACTAAATGGTACATTAGTTACATAAATGCCGATAGCCGGTTTTTAGAATGTTGATGTTTGTTAATCTAGCTAATCGAAACAAATTATGACTAGCTTGCAGATCATTATTGTTGGTTTTTATACTTAATGTGGTTATTAAATTTGTGGTAGTGAATAAGTAGTATGAGTTGAGTGTTAAAATGTTATTTTGACTCGTGTGTATTGTTAATATTGAAGTTAGATTAATAGACTTCCAGTTGGAAATACTATATTGAACCTATTTATTAGGTGGTCAAGTTATTCTACAAATAAAAGACAAAAATGAGAAAGATAAGAAAAATAAGAAAAATTTGTGGCTATAAAAAAACTCTTTAAAAAAATAATAAGAAATTAATAACAAAAAATTCATAACTCAAAATTATAAAAAAAAGACCCCTTGGTCTTCGTCGTTCTAAAAAAAGATACAATGTTGAGGAAAAAATATTATTGTTTATTTTTATTTGTCATTGTGTTTTTTTCCGTCATTGATTGTGTATTTTTTCCTTGGCATTGTGCATTTTTTTTTCTTTATATTATGCTATATTACTTAACATTGTGTTATATGTTGCTCGGCATTGTGTTATATTTTACGATACATTGTGTGTTTTGTTTTATTTTCATCATTGTGTCTTTTTTTCTCGATATTGTGTCTTTTTCCCGGGGGGGGGGGGGGGGGGAGGGGTTATGTTTTTTTTAAGAGAGACGTGGGAAACATATATTTATTTATTTTTACTTTTTTCGTTTATGATTTATATTTTGAGTTATCTCAACGCAAATGAGTTAACATGTTATAATAGAGTTGTAAACGTCTAAAGTATGTTGTAATATATAGATTAAAATTGTCAACATGAACACGACCTATTTATTTGACGTACAAGACAAGACAAGACAAGGCATGACAACCTAAATAAAAGTTTATTATTTGTGTGCTATTTTTCCTGTTAAGTAAGAATATCACCCCTACTTGTAATCCGTTGATTTTATTCCTTCCGGAAAATGACTATTTATTATAACATAATTTGATTTGTGAGAGATTATTTCATGGTGTTATGTCATGGTGTAACTATTTTGTCATGTGATCTATACCAGTTGTAAAACGTTAATGGATATAAAATAAATTAAATCTTAATAAAATAATTATATCTTCGAATAGATAAGAATCACAATTTACTTTAATTTTGAAGTATTTACTAATTTTAATTTTTATGTCTTAATTCACATCTTTGTAATGTTCCTAATGTAACGCTTTTCGTCGCAACCAGCCAACCCTCCTTCCAGGAACTTTACTTTTCCCTCCCCGCCATAAACTATAAATAAATTAGGTGCCACAATTAGGCCCCACAGTTTTACGCTTTTCGTTGCAACCAGTCTAATTAGGTTTTCTTATTATTTATTTTTTTTCTATTTTTATGTCATTTACCTATAAATTGTAAGAATTGCGTAAGAAAAATAATCAGAAAATTGTCTCAAGTTTGGTTTATCTTTTCTCTCTTGTTCTTGTAGTCTAACCCACTCTATGGGTCTATCGAGAGATTGACTATATCGAATCGATCTCTATCAATTTGGTGTCATGCTCCATAAGGGACTTTATATAGATTAAATAAGTGACATGTTTCTAATATGAATCATCTAGGTGATTTTTATGCTTAAGGACCCAATTAGTAACTTTAGACGTCACTCTATTATTTATTATGATATATTTATAGACACGAAAAACTTACTATTAGAGAAAACATAACTTTTTATTACAAAGTATTGGCAATTAGTTATAAACAAACTTATTCAAAGGTGTATTGAATAATTAACTCATTTACTAGAAAAGGCAACTTAAGGTCCGAATTGTTATAATTAGCAAACTGACTTAGTGATTAGTTTTGGGAAGAGTAGGAAGTCAAAAACACAAATTCTTTACAAGATGTGGGGTCTCCCTTTTCTTGCCCACACAAAATCTTTACAAATTAAGATTCTCCTTAACTTTGACTCTTCGAGAGAGAGGCGGGGTCGAGGCAAGTTTGCAGAATTACAGCATTAACTACGATTAAAATTCCGTTATACCACAACACGTACTTATGTTATGTTAAAAACATCAAGCTAACTCAAATACTGATCAGATTAGACATGATTTATGTAACTAATTTATCTAAAAAGCCAAACAATTTATAAAACCTTTTTAAGGAACCAATCACTATATATGCATGTGTGTGGGGAAATGTTTGGTATGTGATAATAGAATAGATAGAGAACAATGGACGGGGTAATAGAATGTACAAAGTGAGGGCGGACCTACCTTGTGAGTAGGGGTAGCGGGGGTAGCAAGTGCAAAATTATTATTTTTCGTCACTTCTTGAATTTTGTTACCTCTGAAAAATATAGTGCTACCACTTCACAATAACGTAACACCTTATTCTCTCAAAGTTTAATTAAAAGCCCAACAACATTAAAAACCTAAACTAGTTAAAAGCTCACACCTACACGAATTAAAAGCCCGAACTAGTTCAAAAGCACACTGTCACACCATTTGTTCTTTTTTTGAAGACCGGACAACCAAAACAACACATCAACGACCTCAACAGTTAGAACAACCATCGACGCGCACACACACCCTCTTCTGCTCTCAGACCTCCACTGTTGCAGCCGTCCAGCTGACCACCCGCTACTCTGGCCCCCTTCCGGCCTCCACAGTCCACACACACCCTCTTCCACTTCTACTTGTTACAATTTAGGAATTCTTTCACTTCTATTCAAAATTGTAATTGTCTATTTGTTTGTAAAATTGCTAATTTTGAATTGTTTATGGGCAATTGAATCATTGATTGTGGTTTAAATTGGATATTATAACAAAACATAATATAAGCAAAAAGGAAGAATGGAGAAAATAAAAGAAATAAGTTTCATTCCAAATTGATGAAGAAAGAAAAATAGAATGTTTCCACCTTGGTATAAATAAGAAAGTGAGTTCTATCCCACATCGCTAGATTACAAAACTTGTAAGCTCTTTATAAGAAAGAGAGCGCATATGATAATATTCTTGTCCGACAAGACACACTCAGTGGTCCTAGCGGAGGATGCAAAGCACTTGACGTTTTTGGCATATTCTGTACCTATGTGTTAATATCTTGCTTACTTAATTATTTAATTTGGATATTAATAATTCCTTTTTTGTTTATTCAGATGTCGAATGAAGTTCTTTCTAACCAAAACAATCATGAAAATGAGCACAACCATGAAAATTCCATCAAGAAAATCCTCTGAATGTGAATGCCATTGAAAATATAATAGTTCAGAGAATCGCTGATGCAATCCCTTTAATTGCTGGAGCTATTAGAAAACCAGTGACTGTAATTAGGGATAAAACCGAGAGTAACAAACGAAATAATGAAACTGAGGCTAGCAACAGTGTGAATGGAGGAAAAAAAATCCATTACCCAAAAAGTCAAAAGGTAACTGTTGTACTTACAAGGATTTCTTGCCATGTAAGCCAACCGAATTTTCAGGAAATGAAGGAGCAATTTCAGTACTACACTGGTTAGAAAAGACAGAAGTTATTATAAGAATTAGTAAATGTGCTGAAAAAGATAAAATATTGTATGTTTCTAACCTCTTTAGCAATGAAGCATTAGAATGGTGGAACACAGTCCTTTAGGCGAAGTGAAGTGACATAGTTTATACTATAACCTGGAGAGAATTCAAAGAAATAGTATAAAGGAAACATTGCCATCCCTATGAAAGGGAAAAGATTTCTACTATGTTCTTGAACTACAAAATGGAAGGTGTGAATTGTCATGAGTATACGGAAAAATTCTTTGAATATGCAAGAATGGTACTAGCTTTGGCTTCGCCAGAATGAAATGTTTTAAAAACCGGTATTTTACTTGTACCGGATTTGGTTTAAAAATGGTATAACTGGTTGAACCGGGATGTAACGGAAGGTTCAACCGGGTTGAATATTTTACCCTATAATTCAATATAAATACAACTTTAACTCAAAAAAACAACTCAAAAGTACATTAATAAACCTCAAACATGGATCAAACATCACACATGAACAATGATAAGTCAAATAAAAACTTAATCCATTACAAAAGATGTAAATAAACCAACCTTGGATTTGCATGATACATAATTTGTTTATTAGTGATTCGTAGTTTATATTTACCCGTTTCAACCTTACCCGCTAGGTTAAAAGTCATTTTTAAAAATATGGGCTGCAAAAAAGTATCAAAAATATCTTGGTTAAAAACCGGTATTTTAAAAAAAACCGGCGGTACGATGTTCTATCAAACCGCCCAAAAATACCGGGCTCTAAATACCGATTGTCTTACCAAAAGCCGGTATAACCGGTTCAACCGGACGGTACGTACGAGTTTTTAAAACACTGCCAGAATTAGTATTAATTTCTCGCTATATTTGGGGATTAGTAAGTGAAATCCGTGATCTGTAAAGTCGGCTAGACCTCAGAGTATTGAAGAAACAGTTGAGCTAGCCAATACCATGACAGATGGATTAATCTGAACAAAGGAAGAGAACAAAAAGAAGGATCTAGCCCAGAAAATAACCCAAGAGTTTCGAAAGAAAGGAGCAGGTCAATCTTTTGATCAGCCTTTCTGTAAAATTTGCAGAAAGAGGCATTCAAGGAGATGCGTTTTAAGAAACTAAGTATTGCAATTATTGCAAGATGGCTGGTCATACAGATAAAGAATATTGAAGAAAAGAAACCCGTGTTTGCTACAACTACGGAGAACCTGGCCACATCCGTCCAGAATGCCCAAAGCTGACAAAGGTGCCTGACAACAAATCAAAGAATACAGATGGACCTAAGAAGAATGTGCGAGCTTTTCAGCTTATTACACAAGAAGCATCAACGATTTCGGACATCATTGTTGGTACGTTTCTTATTAATAACGTTTACGATAAAGTATTGTTTGATTCCGGAGCAAGTCAAAGTTTAATAAACACGAATTTTTGTCAATCCCTAAATCAACCGTTAACCAAACTTAATCAAGTCTGCATGGTAGAAATGGCTGACGGGAATTCCACTCATATTCATGAAGTACTCCAAGAAGAAAATATAGATTACTAGGTCACAAGTTTAAAGCGAATTTACTTCCAATAAACTGGCTGGATTCGATGTCATATTAGGAAGGACTGGTTAGCAGCCAATCATGCTCGAATCCTATGTAATAAGAATTTTGTTGAGATTTGTACGCCAACAGGAGAGATTATTACAATTCAAGGAGACAAAGTTTCTAGACCTACAAAGTTTATATTAGTAATGAAAGCAGAAAACTACCTAAGGAAATAAGTCGTAGTGTATATGATTTCTGTAATCATTAGCGTCAAAGGAATGAGCTAAAGGAAATTCTGATAGTATCAGAATTTTCTGACATCTTCCTAGAAGATTTACCTGGGCAACCACCTGATCGTGAAGTCGAATTTAGAATTCATATGATACCAGGAATAGCGCCAGTTGCTAAAGCACCATATAGATAAGCACTAACAGAGATGTTATAATTAAAGAAGCAATTAGACGGATTGCTAGAAAAAGGTTTCATGTGACCAAGCTCATCACATTAGGGAGCACACCCATCATCACCTTATCAAAAAGAAAGATGAGTAGATGCGTATGTGTATTGATTATAGAGAATTGAATAAGGTCACAATTGCGAATCAGTATCCCGTACTGAGAATTGATGATCTATTTGATCAACTACAAGGAGGTCGGTATTTTTTCTAAAATTGATTTACGCTTAGGATACCATCAACTAAAAGTGCAGGAAGAAGACATTCCTAAGACTGCTTTCAGAACAAGATATGGTCACTACGAGTTTACAGTTATGCCGTTTGGTTTAACCAATGCCCCAACTGCATTTATGGATATGATGAATCGGATATGTAAACCGTATTTGGATAAATTTGTAATCGTTTATATAGACGATATACGTATTTATTCCAAACATAGTGATGATCATGCCAAACATTTTCACATACTCTTAACACTATTGAGAAAAGAGAAGTTTTATGCTAAATTCTCAAAATGTGAGTTTTGGTTACAAGAAGTACAATTCCTAGGTCACTTGATTTACCATTAAGGGATGCAGGTAGATCATACCAAAATAGAAGCTATCACCAAATGGGAATTTCCTTAAACTCTTACAGAAATTAGAAGTTTCTTAGGATTAGCAGGATATTATAGACGCTTCATTCAAGATTTTTCCAAAATAGCAGTTCCGTTAACAAAGTTAACGTGTAAAAATGTCAAGTTTGAATGGGGACCCAAACAAGAAGAAGCTTTTATAACTTTGAAGCAAAAGTTAACAAATGCCCGGATACTTGCATTACCAGAAGGAACTGAAGATTTCACAGTTTGTCGTCATGCTTCCAAATCAAGATTGGGATGTGTATTAATGCAACGAGAAAAGTAATTGCTTACGCATCCAGACAACTGAAGAAGCATGAAGAGAATTACACAACACATGACTTGGAACCGGGAGCAATAATTTTTGCTCTAAAGATCTAGAGACATTATTTGTATGGCAGTAAGTTTACCGTATTCACAGATCATAAAAGTCTAAAATATATTTTTGGGCAAAGGGAGCTCAACATGAGACAAAGACGCTGGATGGAAATTCTTAACGACTATGATTGTGAAATTCAGTATCGTGAAGGCAAGACTAATGTAGTAGCGATACATTAACCAGAAAAGAGCATATGAAACCTAAAAGAATGTGAGCACTAAGGTTAGGACTTCATATCAACTTAATTAATGAAATAAAAAATGCTCAGAAACAAGCAATGGAAGAAAATCACATTGCTCATGAGAAAAGAAATGGTACCGTTGATCAACTGGTCAGAGGAAATGATGAAATTCTCCGAATGGGAACGGATCTGGGTACCAATCATAGGAAATCTAAGAGAAAGGATTCTCAAAGAATCCCATAAATCCGAATACACATAGTATCCCAGAAGAGATAAAATGCATCAAGGTTTCAAGAAAATCTATTGGTGGATAGAATTGAAAAAGGGCATAACTAGTTATGTTTCGAAATACGTAACTTGTTCGCAAGTTAAAGCTGAACATCAAAAGTCATCAGGATTACTTCAACAATTAGAAATTCCAGAATGGAAATGGGAATTAATAACAATGGATTTTGTTCTTTAATTACCTACAACAAGAAAAGGTAATGACACCATCTGGATGATTGTGGATAGATTAACAAAATCCGCTCAGTTTATACCAATGAATGAAACTTTTAAAATGGAGCATTTAGCTAAACTGTATGTAGACAGAGTCGTCTCATTACATGGAGTTCCATTATCCATTGTTGTTTTGGTAAAAAATTGACAACAATGATTTTGTAACCAAATTAGTAAAACGGAACTAGGTGCTTGTAAAGATAGCTTGAACATAGAGAATTGTTGCGAGAAAAAACCCGTTATCCTTAGGATAACAAGCAAAAAACCCCGGGCGGTGAAAACTATCACCACCGGTTTATTAATAATAAAGGTGATTACAATTGTGGAGCTCAAACTTGATCGTGATTACAGAGAATGTGAGTACTAGTGAGTTCTCGAGTGCTGGAGTGTGTGTGTTGATCATTGTTTAGAGCTCTATTTATAACAAACAAAGTCTAACAACTATTGCCTATAATTTAGGAAACTTTTTAGACTAAATCTAATTAGCCGTTAATCTCTCAATCAACACGTTTCCTTTTCTACTACGATCTATCAATTGAAAGCACGAGTCTCCGGGAGATCAAGCAACGGTCTTTGACCTGGTAAACATGGAAAGTAGCAAACATTGTGTTAATTATATAATGTAATTAGGATACCTGTTACCTCTGGAGGATACCATATTTTAGATTAGCCTGAATACTGCTTGCTGAGGATACTGAAAATCCGTGCCCCAACAATTGTCCCCAAATTTTAACAGCTGTGGATATGTATTACAGCTGTAAAAATTTTGAATTTTAAATTTCAAATTTCTGCATGTGCGGTAGATCGTTAATACACGTGTCACTCATTCATTCTTTGGGTAAACCCTAGGTTGGCTTTATAATTACCCGGATAAATAATATCTCAATCCATCTTCTTCCATTGTCCAGGCAATCTTTTCTCTATTCTCTATTCAAATCATGAGTCCGAAGCGCCGTCCTTCCGGTATTGAGGATTTTGCGTCGCAGAATCTTCTTGCTAGTCCAGCGAATGAGATATGCATTTTTGGTGATGCCGATATCACCAATCTGCGCTCTCGAGGATGTTTTCCTCCTCGAACAGTTTTTAGACCATTCGATGCTGCTCTTTCTTCTGACCATGTCTCGAAAACTTGGATCTGTTTTCCGTTTCTGCCGTTTAAAATCGGCTTTTCGTATCCATTTCCTGCTTTTACAACAGAGTTCTTCTCTAGAACGGGTCTTAGTTATGCCCAAACCATGCCTATGGTTTGGAGGACTTTGCTCGTCTTGGAGAGACTAATCGCCGACCATGCTCTCGATTTTACCCTCTCGGAGCTTGCTTCTGTATATGACCTTCGCAGCCATGGGTCTTCAAGATATCTTCTCAAAATTAAATCTGGTCGATCTCCATTGGTTTTGAAAAATACCCAGAGAATAACGATCAATGGAAGAGACAATATTTCTTTGTTAGGAGAGATTCTCTTCCACAACCCGATACTCTTCCTTATCTCTGGGTTTCCAAAAGTAGGATACTGTATCTTGAATATATAACGATATCTTTTGTGACTGATGTGTTTTCTTTTATTTCTGCAGCTTTGAAGTTCTTTGACGCGCTCCTCCCACCAGAGAAACTGAGGGTAAGCTCGCATCCTTCTTTCTTATTGACGAGGAGGAAAGGGCGTTTCATCCTCGGTCAATCTTTCAAGAACCATCTCCATCCTCGAGTTCCGTTATATCTGGTAAGGAATGTTTGAAATGTTAGAATAAATATTTTAGGGATTAGGGATACTAACCTGTGTATTTGTAGGCAAGTCTGTTTCTGCTTTCGCTCTTGAAGATATTGACAGCATGGTATCCACGCGCAACACCGTCAAGAAGGAACATGTCCCCAGCTCCATTCCCCGTCCTGAAGGCTACCGTGCCAAGGGTTCCAAGAAAAGGAAGAGTCAAGAGACCAGTGAGTCCGTTCCCGTGCACGATGTTGACTTTTATGATGCCGTGCATAAGGCTCAGCAGGTATTTGTTTGGTTTGTCATGTTTTTCTGATCCTGTGAGGATAAGTTATACTGAGGATTTCTTTTCCACACAGGGTATTGAGTATCTTTCTTCCCGGTTTTCCGCCATGAGCCTCAAACTCCATGAGGCCAACACTCGCATCTCCGAACTGATGAAGATAGGAGTCACAAAGACCAGTCTTCTTGATAAGAAGACCAAAGAGCTGGAAGACGCGAAGCTGGAGCTGTCATTGGCTAAGAAGGAGTTGGTCCACCAAGAGGCTGAGTGCTTGGTGAAGGTTTACGAGGCTATGGAGGGGGCGCAGAAGTCTGCTGCTGTTTCCGTATTTCAATCGTGGATCAGGATGGCTAAGGAGGCGAAGGATGCTGGTTTGGATACTCCTTTCTAGGATGTAGCTGGTTGGGAGAAGATATTGGCCGAGCTTGATGGGGAAATAGTGGAGGAGGCTGGTCCGAGAGGTGTGGAGAAGGTTATGGAAGAGGCAGTGGATGTGGCGGCCAAGGAAGCGGCGAAGATGGTTGGTGGCGAGGTGCAATTGGGCGATGATGGCGGTAAAGAAAAAGCTTGAGCCCAATATTTTTAAGGTTTATGCGTTTGTTTGTGGTTTGATGTTGTGTTGTGATGGCTGTTTGAACAATTTACTTTTTCTGTCTTGAACAATAGTATGCTTAGGATATTAGAATACATGGGTGGAGGGATCTTGACTTTCCAAGACGAAGCCCATGTTATCTTGACTTTTGAAAATTTGGCAATATTCGGGTGGAGGGATCTTGGTTTTTTAAGACGAAACCCGGGTGTTGCCTTTTTAATCTCCTGCACTTATGGTTAGTAATAACATAATCTTTTGGCTTTAAGCATTGTGTTCAATAACTTGTAAATTTTATTTGGAATGTTATATGTCTTTAACTTTCTGGAATAAGTTAGCTAGAGGATAAAGGATCCCGCGTATGGTGGAAGTTCTCCTTTGGGTTGGACGTTCTTCTTTGGCACTGGTGGAGGTCCTGGGTTGACATTTGAAGCAGAGGTGACCACCGGAGCAAAGACAGAGCTGGTTTTTGGTTGTGAGGCCATAATGAAGGGATGAAAAATGATTGAGAGTGGAACAAACGGTTTAGAAGGATTAAAGCACCGATTGCCCCACGGTGGGCGCCAAATTGTTTTGGTCAAAAATTGACAACAATGATTTTGTAACCAAATTAGTAAAACGGAACTAGGTGCTTATAAAGATAGCTTGAACACAGAGAGTTGTTGCGAGGAAAAAACCCGTTATCACCACCGGTTTATTAATAGTAAAGGTGATTACAATTGTGGAGCTCAAACTTGATCGTGATTACAGAGAATGTGAATACTAGTAAGTTCTCGAGTGCCGGAGTGTGTGTGTTGATCATTGTTTAGAGCTCTATTTATAACAAACAAAGTCTAACAACTATTGCCTATAATTTAGGAAACGTTTTAGACTAAATCTAATTAGCTGTTAATCTCTCAATCAACACGTTTCCTTTTCTACCACGATCTATCAATTGAAAGCGCGAGTCTCCGGGAGATCAAGCAACGGTCTTTGACCTGGTAAACATGGAAAGTAGCAAACATTGTGTTAATTATATAATGTAATTAGGATACCTGTTACCTCTGAGGATACCGTATTTCAGATTAGCCTGAATATTGCTTGCTGAGGATACTGAAAATCCGTGCCCCAACAATTGTATCGGATCAGGATAGCCATTTTACTTCTTATTTTTGGAAAAGTTTACAAATAGCCATGGGGACAAGGTTAAACTTGAGCACAACATACCATCCTCAGACTGAAAGGACCATACAAAACATTGGAGACATGCTAAAAGCATGTGTAATAGATTTTGGTGGAAATTGGGATGACCATTTACCATTAATAGAATTCTCCTATAATGTTATCATACAAGCATTAATGTTGTCCCATTCGAAACACTTTATGGATGAAAGTGCAGAATTCCAGTGTGTTGGGCAGAAATAGGAGGAAAATAATTATCAGGTCCTGAAATTATACAAGATACTACTGACAAGTTAAATAAAGTCAACGAAATATTGAAGACTACAAGAGATCGTCAGAAGAGTTATGCGAATCATCGACGCAAACCATTGGAATTTCAAGTTGGAGATAAAGTGCTACTGAAAGTATCTCCATGGAAAGGAGTAATTTGATTCGGCAAGAGAGGGAAGTTGAGTCCAAGAATTGTTGGACCATTACAAATAATTAAACGAATTGGACCAGTAGCCTATCAGCTAGAGTTACTAGAAGAAATGATAGGTATACATGATGTATTTCATGTAAGCAACTTAAGGAAATGCTTAGCTAATGAATCATTAAAAGTACCCCCTTCAAGATATAAAGGCAAACGAAAAGTTAAAATGTGTTGAGAAACCTTTACAAATTGAAGATAAGAAGATCAAGAATCTCAAGTATAAAAGAATAGTTCTGGTCAAAGTGAAGTAGGATTCAAGACGTGGACCCAGTATACTTGGGAATTGGAATCAGAAATGAAACTAAATAATCCACACTTATTCCAATAGATCTCGAGGACGAAATTTAACATAAGGAGGGGAGACTATAACAAACCATAATATAAGCAAAAAGGAAGAATGGAGAAAATAAAAGAAATAAGTTTCATCCCACATTGATAGAGGAAGGAAAATGAAATGCTTCGACCTTGGTATATATAAGAAAGTAAGTTCTTGTCTCACATCGCTATATTACAAAACTTGTAAGCTCTTTATAAGAAAGAGAGCTCATACGATAATATTCTTGTATGACATGACACATTCAATGGTCCTAACAAAGGGTGCGAAGCATTTGATGCGCACGGGCTTGGGAGAAGTGCGATCGGCGCAATGTGGCATTTTGATGGCACTTTGCACTTCTCGCATTGTCGCTTAGTATTTATGGAAACTAGCTCCTTCGCACTACGCGAAGAAGTGAACTCAAGCCTCTTCGCGATACGCGAAGCCTTATAAGTTATCCGAGAAAACTATTGTCCTTCGCGCTACAGGAAGATCACTTAAGTAATCCTTCGCACTATGCGGCGTGATAATTATACAAAAGTGACACGTTTCCTGCCATATGGCACACCACGTGGCATAGCTAGGGCTGACTCGACAACCCTATAATTACTTCACGCTATGCAAAGCTCTTGTTTGTGTTTCTTCGTGCTACGCGAAGGAACCAAATTTTAGCTATAAAATAGGGTAGAAATCAAACTTTCACTCCTCATCCCACAACCAAAATTCTCATGTCTTTCTCTCTTACTTTCATATATTAGGTATTGTATAATACCCTCGAGTAGTCGTAACGATACCCTCTCTGATTGATAGAAGCTTCTATATAACATCTCAGATTTTTCGTATTTGTATTCGTTTATGTTTAAACCGATTCAGAAATGTAATTCGGATCTTTCAAACTATTTAAAGCTTGTATTTTGTTGGTATGTAACTTATTTTATAATTTCATAGCTTTCAATCATGGCAAATATTCCTTAGAAGCTCTTAAAATCGCTTAAAATGGCTAAAAATCACATTTATAAAAGTACAGGGACTATTTTTGACCTAAATCCTGAAACTTATGCCCCAAGATAAGTTGTATAATATTATAACATGTCTATTTTCTTACCTTAAATATTAAAAACTAATTTTATTGTTAATTGGTTCGATTTTGTCATTAATTGATCATTGGGTTTCCTAAACGAGTTATTTCCTAATAAACAAGCCTTAACTCCTAATATTTAAAAAAGGCATATCATAAAACCCTAAGTTATTACTTCAATGCTAGCCGCCATCTCTGTAATCCATGAAATCCCATTTATCCATTATCTATTTCATCAAGATTGTTCAAGTTCTTTCATCTACGGTTTGACTTTGATGTTCAAGACCACTTTAACCTCGATTATCTATTCTTCCATTTATAGTTTGGGTAAGTTTCCTTCATGAAAAAAGTTGGTTTTTATCTAACTAACAAAATCCCTCAGTCAATTTTACTGATTGATGGGGTTTTATCGGTCAATTGCTTTCCGACCCGTTTAAGGGCATAATAGTCAAATTCTTTGATTATTCGATTACTCAACCTTCTAGTCAAAATTAGTGTTCGGGCCAGAAGACTTTTAGTTTTATATCGAAATTTTGAGTGTACTGACCAAAACCCGACTTCCTACTAGCTGTTCGAATTCTGGTCAGTACCAGCTCGCTTATTTATTGAAAATCTCGTAAACGGAGTTGTAGACATCCGTTTGGATTGATTCAAGCGTCTATATTCTCGGTTTTGACTCTATTTTATTTTATATAAGTATCAGGTCTGGTTGGATAAGAACACTTGTCACATTAACTTTGCTCGTTTATTCTATCTCTCGGTTTATTCGCTTAATCGTTAAGGTGAGGAGTCATTCCCCTATTTTTGCATCTTTTAAACATTTTGGAGACACTTGCATACTTATCAGTATTTACATATTATATATTATTCGCACTAGCAAACTGTGAGTGTTGTGTGTTATCAATTAAATGTTAATTGCTTAATTGTTTACTTTATTGCACAAAGATCCATCACAATCACATTAAAGTATCATCATACACCGTCTTAGTAGCCAAATCCTGATTCGCATGGCGATGGTCAACCGACACCCACATTATTATATGCTAGTCATAGTAGCCAATGCCCGATTCGTAAGGAAGCGGGCAACTAACACAACTATTTGCTCATGGTTTGATTAATTTATACTCACAATAACAGTTTTGTTCATTTTACTTATACATTATTATTAGTGTCAAAACTGGTGACTTTTCTCACTCCACCTCATGTTGACAAATCTATATTGTTTTGTATGCATTTGCAGGTTATCATTTGGTTTGAAGCTAAGATGAAGAAACACTTGGAGAGACCTTAGTTAATGAAATAAAAGATATTTGTGTACTATTTTCACATTGGTAATTTGTTAAATTTTGTGTGTACTTGATTGAAATTTTGTAATAAATAAATAATTAGATATTTTCATATTTAAACTGTAAATAGTACCTTGTGAGCTGTGAACCAACGGTTCGCGCCCTCGGCATTTCCGCCTTAGGTTGGGGTGTGACATTCTATAACCGAATCAAGAGCTCTGCCTGAACAAGGTAAGACATTGTGACATCGTGTAAAGTTTCTAATCTCGTGATTATCGTTGTGATTATTGGGTGTATACTAATCTAGAGATACTACATTGTGTTTAACCTAGGTGTTTAATACCAAGAAGCCTTCTTTAATTATAAACTTTCCAGGTGAGACATTCGAGTCTTTTTAGTGAGACAGCTGGTTTTTCAATATTGTCATGATGATTTTAAAACCTATTAAACTCATGACAGATAGTCCAATGCTTTCAAATATATTTGCAAAGGATTTTAATTGCATTACAGTAATTAAGTCTCTGTAGACTTACGAGATTGTTACTATTTGTATTGTGGGGTTTTGTATACAATGTTTGCCTACTGGGCTACTACACGTTACTTATTGGACAAGTGTTAGCCAATAAGTAATATGACCACAATCACATATACGGTCGAGTGACAAATACCTTTCGGTAATTTGTTAGCAGGCAGATGTAAAAATATCTTAATACTGTAACTCTAAAATGTGTCATTTACAAATGAATGTACTCACTAGTATTTCTTGCTGATCAAATACTTTTTAAACATGTTTCAGGTGACTTGTTAGAGACAAAGGAATGATGCTTGCGGGTTTCCGGCTTAAATAAATGGCTTGTCACCAAAATAAAGAAATGTGTTTTGTAAATTAGGGTTTATCCTTATACAACTTAGTTTGTATAAAAATGGGTTTTATTCCCAGTTTATGAAATAAGAATCATGGTGTTTTTATAAACTCTGATCATTTTTCCTAACTATGGTCCTTATGAAATTTTCCTCAGCGTATAATTTTAATAAAGCACTGATACCACCGCTCACGTTCACGGCTTTCCTCCTGGAATATAGGGTCAAGGGCGGTGACAGATTTTTGGATAATGGTTTATGTGGATTGTGGAAACTAGAATTAATTAGGGATTTAAGGTTTATATGTAATTTGGAATTGATTATGGATTCAGGGTTTTTTAACAACAAATTTATTTTCACCAAAATCCTCATAACCTTACACTTGCAAGGATTTTGAACCCACCACATTCATTTTGAAAGGGTAGAGACCATACTACCAGACCATTATGATTTAAATTTTGTTTCTTCTAAAATTAGGGAATTTGGAAAATGAAAAACAAAGTTTTATTAGCAAATCTTTTTAAACGAAAATTTCAAGAAAATGTTGACGTCGGTCCAATTATCAAATATTGGAGCTATTGCTGGTTTTAGGGGTTGCAACGGCAACCGTTGACAATTTTTTTTTCTAAATGAAGCTTTTTAAGACAGAATTGCGCAATCAAATGTATGAGGAGTGTTTGAACAATGTTTTAATTTGTGTGGTCGAAAAAGAAGCTTTCGACAAAAGAAAAAGAAGATGATGTAATAGCTCAATTTCAAGCTTTCAAAATTCGAAGATGAGAAATCTATTTGGTATGTATTTAATTTTATTTATTATCATGTTTATATTTTTGTTTCGTTTAGATATTACGAATTATGGTGAGATTTTTTATTATTTTTTTTAACATTGCATCTGAAATTTTGGTCTAGATGGGCTACTTGTATAAAGGAATGAAATTGATCATTACCACTCCATTGTTTGGTTACCATGTGGAAACGAAATTAATCATTATTTTTTGTTTGTTATGCAGAAAAAGACAAAGAAATAAAATAAAATTGTAATGAGTGGCGGTAACGGTGGGGGTAACTGTTGGGGCTCGGATTTTCAGTATCCTAAGCAAACGATATGTTCAAGATAACTCCAGGATATAGTATCCTCCGAAGATACAGGTATCCTTAATACATTATTGTGCTAATGATTCCACCGTCTTTCTTTGATGCTTACCAGGTCATACAACGTTCCCATGTGCTCCTAAAGACTCGGACTACTCGTTAACAACCTTAAAGAACGTGCTCAACAAGGTCAAACGGCTACCTTAAATAAAACGTGTTCAAAAAGGAAATGTGGCTGATTGGAAGGAGTCTGTTATCTCCAAAATTATAGGGATGGCAAATAAGGAAAGAATCAATTATTCCCGGAAAAGTAGGAACGGCTAATTGGAATTTTGTCTTCTGTTTCCTTTATTGTAGGCAATCTTGTTAGCTCCTTTTGTATATAAATAGAGCTACAAACAGATCATAGCGCACACACTTTATCACACGAGACTTACTAGTACTCGTTCTTTTTAAACACGATCCGGTTAAAGCTCTACCACTTGTAACCAATTTTTGTTAGTAACAAACTGGTGGTGATAGTAACAAGCTCAGGTTTTACCAACACCCAGGTTTCAACGTTAAGGTTTTACCAGTTGCCCCGGCGCGTGGTGAAAATCTAGTTATATCTAAATTCTAGTAATATTAACCGTAGAAGTTGTTTATATTTATCAATTTCTATGAAGTTACTTAGTTCTCATAACAAATAACTTTATTTTTTTTCTAAATTCTAATAATATTAAACATATTCAACGCTGTGCTTGATCGTTGATTCTTTTAATAGAAAACACAATAAAAGGTAAGATCACATATGATGTTTATAAATTTTAAAAACTATCTAAACAAAATATTGAATTTACAATAAATTGTTTTGAGAAAGGGAGAGGAGGATTGGGTTCAATTTTTTTTAGGGTGGGGCCTTTAACGTGGTCATGAATTTTCATACGGAAAACCCACAATGTCTGATTCTTGAACTCATTCAACTTTTTGCGAGGGTGAACCATTTTTAATTTTATTGGGACCCATAGTGGGTGGTCTTCACCTTAACATTTTAATCGTTGCAATATTCTTTATTCTAATGTTTTTACGTTTATAAACATTATTAGTTGCTAATATATTATCAATTTTAGACAGCATATATGAAAGCTATGAAAACAACCAAGGATACATTGAATTTTGTCTTTACGTGTAAGAAATGAAGCAAAATAAAAGTGCGGTAGGATTCGATACAAATAAAGTTAACTTACTAAGCGTACAAATAATTAGAGTAATTATTATTACTAACTAGAGTAAGTACACTTTTAAAAAATAAAGTTATATGAACATTATAACAATTACTCTAATTCTAACATAATTACTCTAGTTATATGCACATTTCTCATATCAAAATTGGCTTGCATTTTATTCAAACACACAAATAAAAAACATCATCGCGTCTACGTACTTTAGATAAAACAGGAAGCAAATATATTTACATCAACTAGACGAAGAAAGATTGTTTTTAAATATTCAATTAGCGGAAGCTAGGATTTCAAACTCATGTGGAGTAAAAAAGAGGCTTAAGATGGTTCGTTGATCATCCAGTCACTCGAATTGTTTGCTTGAAGAAAAAAATGAGTCCAACCTTTAATTTTGAGCGAAAGAGAAGAACATCCCGTGATGACCCTCAGACTAAGAATTCATGGTTCTGTCATTGATTTCAAATATGACCTGCACTATAATCAAACGTTGTATTTGTTTGCTTTATACATCTAGCAAGGTCCATTTCAACCGAAGTGACAATCGTGTTACGCTGTTGGATTATAACTTTGAACATGAACACGGATCATGTATATTATTTTTTTTTATGTCAAAGACACTAACCCTAACACGGAAGTATTTAAAATCATATAACCCAAACATGAGAAGCTTAACCTATTTATCTAAACGCAAATGGGTTGATTTGTTATGATCAAGTTATAAGCATGTTAAATATGTTGTCACAATTTGGTTAAACTCGTCAACCCGTGATATTATCTTTGTGTTATGCTACCAACTTGTCGAGGAATATCACCACTACTTTTCAACCCATTGGTTTTATTTCTTTCGGAAAACGACTATTTATTATAAAGTGAATTTAATTTGTGTGAGATTATTTCATGCTATACCTATTTTTGTCACGTATATAGTCCTGAAGAAACACTAAGTGAACCCACGGGCAGATTATAGATAATCTGGGGGTTAAGTAATGTTTCCCACGAGGATGAGGTCCAGCAGAGAAGGTTGTTCTTCAGGGGACCTGCAAAACAGACACCGTAAGCTCGTCACTGAGAAGGGGGGGGGGGTTCCTCCTTGTGACCACCCTCCGGCGTGAGAATCAGACTAGATTGCTCTGAATATAAGTGTATATTAAGAGATTGCTAGATAAGATTGAGATATCAGATGATGTCCTTACCATTCCAAGGTGTTGGAGTATTTATAGCCGAAGGTAGGTTTCCTAGAAGGTACAGCCGGCTGAATAGTATTCCTGTTCTACCAACAGTGGACTACGCACAGGCCATGCTGGTTGGTGGATAGGCTACGGCCAACAGTAAAGGTCGGCTGTATACTGTTCCTTTACTGCCAGCTACGCACTGTTCCACCAACTGTAGGCTGCGCACGTCCCATCATAAGGGTTGGTGAGTAGGCAGCGGCTAATAGTGACAAACAGTACTAGAGGGTGCTCCTCCTCGTATTGTTGTCGGTGAGCTGTCACCCTGTGATTGGTTCATGGGCTGCTCTGGTCAAATTGTCTGTTCCGCCCATACCTTAGTAGGTATAGTACGAAAGACCTTCCAGAAGCATACGGACTGGCTCATTTAGGTGGGAGTATTCCCGCCTTGCTCATTCCTTCATGTGACTACTGAAGTAGCGAATGCCTTGTGCGTGTAGCCTTGCTGTTAGTGCGGGTAGCCTTCCCTGATGGCTTGTATCCGCAGCTGCGGGAACAGGCGGGGTACTTCGCCATTGGGAGGCTTTCCCTGCGGGTACAGCTGGCGTACTGCGCGTAAGGTTCTCTGAGCATGGTGGGTCCTGCTGGAGCAGTTGGTCATTTGCGCAGACGTCCCTATTCAAGGTGAGTCTTGCGGGTCCAACTGGGCTCTGCTGGGACCTACCTCTTCAAGTCCCCCCAGTCCAATGTTCTTCTCATGAATTATTAATAAGTGAGGTGAACTTTTGGACTTAGCAAGGGGTTTTTGAAAAGGGTTTAGTTTTTTCGGTTTTCCGTGGTGATTCTTCCCGCGGTTTTCCTGATGTCACGCAGAAATTCCCGACTTTTCTGCTTGATCTTTGGGTGTGAAGCGGGTAGGTTTGTAACCTCCTCGTACGTCAGGAGCGTTGAGTCCCACTTGTGTGGATTCTCCGTGGGGTTTTGGTAGTTTTCAACATACTGATCAATTATGCTAAAACCACCAATCCCATCATGGAGTTTCGAACAATATAGTTCTCGACGTTCCCGTCATGCGGGGATGTTATTCCCGTTTCCGCCAGCATGGCCCAGAAGATCCTTCTTGGTTTGAATTCCCTGCAGAGTGCTAAGTATGTGAAGGGTTTTGCCTTGACATTGTACCCGCACTGGTCTTACGGTTACTTTACTTCCAAGGTATTCCTGGCGTCAATTCCCTGCGGGTGCTAAGTATGTGAAGGGTTTTGCCTTAACACTGTACCCGCATCCGTCTTACGGTTACTTGGTTGCCGAGGAATTCTTGGCTTCAATTCCTTGCAGGTGCTAAGTATGTGAAGGGTTTTGCCTTAACACTGTACCCGCACCTGTCTTACAGTTACTTGGTTGCCAACGTAAGGGGTATTTTCACGCTTACTTTTGAATCTTTTTGAATTTTGAATTTTGAAATTCGAAGAGTTGGTGGAAGGATAAGAACAGTCCAAACCTCTGACACGTCGTGCGACGGTTTCTTCTGACTGTGTCAGGACGTGCAGGAAGTTATGGTGACGTGACAGTACATGGTCATTCCAGACGCTTTTTCAGGCGCGTGGGCGCGATTTTTCGGGCGCGTGGCCGCGAAATTAATGGTATGCGTCCTGTCAACAGCTGTTGCCAGCTTGCTTTTTGCCACGTGTCATAGTTTCATTGCACCTTCGTTTTCTCTCTCTTCCGCATTAATTTCATCGCATTAATTGCGATTAGTATATAAAGGGGGAGAGGGTTCTTTGTAATCCACACTTTCACTCTTCTCTTCATCTTCTTTGCGATTTCCGGCGAATACTCACCTTTTCAGGCAAGCATTCTCCCGAAATCGTTTTCTTCTTCTTTTACAAGATGTCTCGTGATCTCGAATCTACAGCTGATGACAAGAGTACTGCTGGCGAGTGCCAGTGTGCTCTGCCTGGCGATCTGTATCGGTACGTCGTCAGGAAGTTCATGCTCGAGTCTCTCGAGCCTGAGTTTCCTGAACCCCATCAGACGGTGTACGATGCCCCCAGAGGCAAGATCGGGGTTTATGCTGCATTCTTTGTTTATGAGAATCTTAGGTTCCCATTGACAAAGTTTGTTTACCGTGTCCTTGAGAGGCACGGTGTTCATTTGACCGAGTTGCACCCCATGGCGATCGCCAAGATTCGCCACTTCGAGTGGGTGTGCCGGATTTTGGGCATTGAGCCCTATGTTGACCGCCTGATGACCTTCTACACTTGGAGGTGCATCCAGGGGTGGTACACGTTGATAACCCGGATCAAGGGTTTGAAGATTTGCGCAACCAAGCGCAGTCTTCGCGCGTGGAAGCGGGAGTTCTTCTACATCTCCGCTCGCGCCATCCCCATTGCCATGAAGTTTAAGAATGGGCAAGTACTTCCCAGCCTTCACGCCTCCAACTACGAGGAGGCGGAATGGTTTTCGAAGATATCCCGAGTCCAATCTCCGGTTTACCGGTTTGCGGAGTCCGGGATGGTGATGCTGGGGATGAGCCGGGTGTGGAAGGCTGCGGATGCGCATAAGATCCCAATCGTCCTCGAATACGGTTCGAACTCTGTTCCTTACGGTATGCTTTCTTTCTTTTTGTTGATTTAGAATCTCTAACTTTTTTCCTGTTTATTTCAGAGGGGAACGACTTGCAGTCGCTCTTGAACCCGCGGGAGGCTGACGGTCCCGCTCGGATGGGTACTCGCGCTCTAGACGAGAACGAGTTGCCCATCCTAGAACAAACGGCGGATCGGTTCGTGGAGGTCTATCCGCTAGGCCATGAGATCCTTAGCGCCCGTCGGCCAGGTAAGGCGCTATTCGACCCTCGACCCCTCAATGTTGAAACCTCTGCTGGAATTCCTCTAATCGTATGTTCTGATGAGGAATCCGCAGATGGTCCTCCGTTGGTGCGGAAGAAGAAGGCTGCCGGTGGGAAGGGGAAGGAGAAGGTGGCCTCCACAGCCGATCCAGCGCCTCGGTCTGACTCGGAGACCGAGAGCGAAGAGGTGGCGGGGAATCCCGGTGGTGATAAGATCACCATTCCGGAGGCTGTGACAACTGTCACCGAAGAGCCCAGGATGACGACGGTGACCGGCGTGAAGAGGCCGGCTCCATCGGGTTCGTCCCCCGCCTCTCCGTACCTTTAGGCTCAAGAAAACCCGTAAGTACAAACTTCCTTTATCTTTAGCTTCATAGTTTAATGTCGTTTTAACACTTGTCTTCTTTACGCAGGCGTGGATGTTGACGCATTCCAGGGTGGAGCGCAGAGGAGTACCTCTCCGCCAATGACGGTAGGCTTGGTCAGCCTACCTGAGGCGTCGACCCAGGCGCCTGCGCCTGCTTCCGCTGGTTCAGTTGCTCACTCCTTTGAGCCGACTGTTCCAGCTGTGATGACGTCACCGCCGGCTGTGAGTGCTATTTTTACAGCATCTATCACCGAGCCGGCGGTTACTATTGCTGCGGATTCCGCGGCGGCGACCGCGGCGGCTGCTACCATGCCCCCGTCATCGGCAACGACGGCCGATCCATCAGGTACGCATGGGGCTTCTCGCCAATCTCTGCCACCTTCCCATCTGCCTGACCTCTTGGATGGGTTTCCCTTGGGTTCAGGTGATGGGTTCGGCGGCTATCGGCCTGTTATTGACCCTACAGGTGCGTAGGGTTCTTTTGGCCTATTTTATATATATATATATATATATATTTTTATATATCATCTTTTCCTAACTGCTTTATGTTTTTTGCAGTGTCGGATTCCAATGAAGTGTATGTTCCACGATGGAACATTCGCCGAGGAACAACCCTTCGCACCCCTGTGGAGTGGGCTCGTCACGCTGCTCCTAGTGGTGCGTTGGGGGAAGCCAGGAGGGTAGGCTAAGCAATGAGCTTCGGGTTCTCCTGGCCCGGATGCAGCCGCGTGTCGAGCTGCTTTGTCGTGAAAACGACAAGTTGAAAGCAGCTCGCGTTAAAGAAGTAGCTCAGGCGCGGGCTGTCCGGGAGGAGAACCAAAAACTTACCGCAGTGGCTGCGGAGAAGGAGAAGGCCTTCAAGGCCCTCGAGGTTGAAGTTCAGGCCCGGCTCGAGGCCCGTTCCAAGGCTGCCCAAGCTGTTAATGAACAGCTTCGGCTGGCTAAGGAAACTGCAAGGAACGCAACCGAGAGGGCCACCAAGGCTGAAGCTGTTGCTGAGCCTCTACGCGTGGAGAATGAGGAGCTTAAAGCCAAATTAGAGGCTCTCCAGCAGGCTCATGATGCCTTGGCGATGGAAGACGCCAAAAAGCTCCAAGAAATCCTGGACCAGAGGGGGGTGCTTGACCATGCTGAGCGTAAGCTGAAGGGCGTCGAAGAGGCTGCGGCTAAAGAAGTGTTGCTTGCCAACCTCAACAAGAGTGAAGCCGATCGCGCCCGTAACGAAGCTCAAGCTGCCCTCCAAGAAGCCCTGGTTGCCAAGGAATGGCTTCTTCGAGAAGCGTTGTCTCAGGTAAGCTTTTCTTGTCTTTACGCTTTTCTTTGTAAATAGAAAAGGTTTTGACACTTGTATATTTTCTTTTGTAGGTTGTGCATCGGGTCTTTGCTGAGACCTCTTATGATGATGCTATGAGCGCAGCCCTCAACGCTTCTCACAAGGATGGGGAAAAGGTCGGCTTCCTGCTTGGTCTAGGGTTCGTTGAGAAAGGCATCCCGCCTTCCAACTTCCCTTTGTACAATGTTGATACTGAAGCTGTTTATGACCAAGCAGTGAACCAGTATGCCGCCTTCCCGCATCCTGTGGTGGAGAAGGTGAACGAAGTCGCTGCTGCTGATGATGGGCTAGCTATTCTTAAAGCCTTCCTTGAACCACCACGCTCTACTGATGGAGCGGGTCCAAGTGGAAGTGGTCCTGAAGCCTGATTCTGAAGATCCCTTTCCACCATTAGCGTAGATTTTTGCTTTTGTATAGCTATCTTTGTAATATTTGAATTTGATGAAATAAAGATTGTGTTTGTTCTTTGCCTTGTTTATTTTACGCATGTTTTGATCTAACTTAGTAATTTCTTTAGTACTTAGATAAGTTAACTTTTTAACGTGGTAAATTATAAGTTTGTTTCGCTTCCTCTTTCATGATTGTGCGGGTATGACCGTCACTTACACTTAGTAGGATGGCTTAACTTTACTTATATCTGACCTGCGTGGAAGTTTTCCTCATCTTTTCCTTTGAAATTTTCTAAGTGTTCAGAATAAGTTAACCTTTGAACGTGGTAGATGATAGGTTGAAGTTTTGCTTCCTTGTTCGTGATTGTGCGGGTAAGACCGTCACTTGCACTTACAAGGATGGCTAAACTTTACTTACATCTGACCTGCGTGTAGGTTTTCCTTATTTTTAGCGTTGTGTTTATGCGGGTTTTGCCGCCTTCCACACGTAACGACTTACTTCTTCCCCCATTTATGCGGTGAATACCGGCACTAGTGTGGGAAGTTCATAAGTATAAAGGTAAGGCTATCAACACATTGTGAAAGGAGAATCATTTCCATTAGAAGTGGCTCTAGGCCTTTTCTTTACAAGTTTGGAATTGATCTACATATAACATTTGCGTAATTGAGCTCCATTCCATGTTCTTGGGATGGGAGTGCCATCGAGCCTTTCGAGCCGGTATGCGCCCTTTCCCAGGACTTCTTTGACAATGTATGGCCCTTCCCAGACCGGGGCCAGCTTTCCTGGGCGTTCTTGGTTCGAAGCCTCGTTGTTACGCAGTATGTAGTCTCCTACATTGAAGTTGCAGAGTTTTACCCGCGTGTTGTAGTACTTTTGTATTTGTCGCTTGTAGTTCTCTTCACGCACTGCGGCTAAGTCTCTGCGTTCCTCGGTTAGCATAAGGTCCAACCGTCTTTCCGCATCATTGTCTTCTGGCTGAATCAAGACCCTTGGTGAGGGTAAACCAATTTCGACCGGGACCATGGCTTCAGTGCCATAAGTGAGACTGAACGGGGTTTCTCCCGTACTGGCCTTCTTCAGCGTTCTGTTTGCCCAAAGGACGTGCGGAAGCTCGTCCACCCAGCCGGATCTGTGTTCCAAGAGTCTTTTCTTTATGCCTTCGACGATGCTCTTATTTGCTCTTTCCACCTCACCATTACCTTGAGGGTGTGCCACTGAGGTAAAGGTGTGGGTGATTTGAAGTTCTTTCAGCCACTGTTGTAGCTTCTTGTCAGCAAAGTTGGTGCCGTTATCGCTCACCAAATTCTGTGGAAGTCCAAAACGACAAATAATAAATTCCCAAATAAATTTTTTGATATGTTTCGCGGTTGTTTGGGCTAAAGGTTTTGCTTCTATCCACTTGGTGAAGTAGTCGATGGCTACCACTAGGAACTGAACATTTCCTGCTGCTGTAGGAAATGGGCCTGTCACATCGATGGCCCATTTCTGAAATGGCCATGAAGAAGTGACTGGAACAAGTTCATTCTTCGGGCGGTGCGTGTTGGGTGCGTAAAGCTGGCAAGACCTGCATTTTTTGATGTATGCCAGCGCATCCGTATGCATCCCCGGCCAAAAGTATCCCGCGTTGTTTAGCTTAGCTACAACAGCGCGGGGACCTGCGTGTACTCCACAGATGCCTTCGTGTACTTCCCTCAGAAGGTAGTCAGCATCTTGGTTGTCCACGCATCTTAAGAGTGGGCCAAGAAAGTTACGTCTGTAAAGGATGTCATCGATGAGTTGATAATTCAGTGCTTTACAGCGTAGTTTTCTTGCCTGTGTTTTTGACTCTGGTAGTGTACCTGCCGCAAGGTATTTTATTATTGGTGTCATCCACGTTTCCGTGCCGGTTTGGATGACACAAATTTCCTTGTGCGGGACCGAAGGTGTCTCGAGGAGTTCTATGCGGATATCCTTTCCTAAGTGGGTGAAGGCTAATGATGCAAGCTTGCTTAACGCATCCGCAGATTTGTTTTCACTTCGCTTGACGTGTATGACTTTGCAGTCGTTGAAATCGCGCATAAGGGATTTTGCTTGTGCGAGGTACAGGGCCATTGTGTCGTTCACGGCCGTGTACGTCCCGTTGATTTGATTGGCTACTAACATGGAATCCACGTGGGCTTCCAAGTTTTTCACTCCCATCTTACGCGCAATTCTCAGCCCAGCCAAGAATGCCTCATACTCGGCTTCGTTATTCGTACTTGGAAAATCCAGTCGAATAGCGTAAGTGTATTCTTGGCCCGCTGGGTTGGTTAGTTTCAGCCCTGCGCCTGAACCCTCGTTACTGGCTGCTCCATCAGTGTAGAGTCGCCAGACATCATTGATGTCTTGTGCTGGAGAGGGTTGAGCCTCTTCCTGGCACTCTTTTTCCCGCGATACAGGCACTTCTGCAATAAAGTCGGCCAGAACCTGGCCTTTTATGGCTGGTCTTGGCTTATACTTTATCGCGTATTCCCCCAACTCAATTGCCCATTTGGCTAGGCGTCCCGATAACTCGGGTTTGCCTAGAACGTTTGCAAGTTTGAAGTTGGAGAGAATGGTGATTGGGTGACCCTGGAAATATCGTCTTAGCCTGCGTGAAGCGTGTATAAGTGCTAAGACTAATTTTTCGAGGGTAGAGTACCGGGTTTCTACGTCTGTTAGGATACGGCTGACATAATAGATTGGCATCTGGATGCCTTTTCGTTCTACTAGCAGGACTGCCCCGGTTGCTCTATCAGTTGCGGAAAGGTATAGGATTAACTCCTCTCCCGCTTTTGGTGCTGTCAGCGTTGGGAGTTCGATCAAGCGTGACCGAATCTCCTGAAAAGCTGCTTCCGCTTCTGGTGTCCAGCGGAAGTGCGTTTTCTTTAAACAGTTTCTCAATGTTGACACGAAGGGAAACGACTTATCCGCGTGGTTTGCCAAAAAGCGATTAAGTGCCACTAGTCGTCCATTCAGTGTCTGAGCCTGTTTGATGGTAGTAGGTGATTCCATTTTGATAATGGCTTCGACCATTTCAGGGTTCGCTCTGAAGCCATCTTTAGTGACGATGACCCCCAAGAACTTCCCTTCTTCCATTCCAAAGGCACACTTGCTCGGGTTGAGCTTCATGTTTATCTTCCTGAGCGTGTTGAAAGTTTCTTCGATGTCTTTCAACATCGCTTCTTGGTCAGGGCTTTTGATGACCGAGTCATCCATGTAGACTTCCAAGTTCCTCCCAATTTGGGCATGAAACTGGCTGTCCATCAGGCGTTGGTATGTGGACCCGGCATTCTTAAGTCCGAATGGCATCATTTGGTAACAAAATGTGCCATCGGGCGTCCGAAAAGCGGTTTTGTCCTGATCATCAACGGCCATGTGGATTTGATGGTACCCCTTATACGCGTCCAGGAAGCATTTAAGGCGGAATGGTGCCAACGAGTCCACCTTAAGATCAATTTCAGGTAACAGATAACAATCTTTGGGGCATGCTTTGTTCAAGTCTTTGAAATCTATGCACATGCGCCATTGTTTGTTATTCTTCGGTACCATAACGGGATTTGCAACCCAAGTTTGATATCTATTAACGCGTACGATGCCTGCGTCAAGGAGTTCCTTGACTTGGGTTCTACACGCGTTAGTTTGTTCTGGCCCCATTACTCTGCGCTTTTGTACGATCGGCGTAACAGCCGGATCGCATTTGAGCTTATGCTCTGCCTTACTTCGGGGTACACCAGTCATGTCAGCTGGTGTCCACGCGAAGATGTCAGCGTTCTTTTGTAATAAGCGCTTGAGTAAGGTGCGTGTGGGATCAACAATTGTTGGGCCAATGGAGACGGCCTGGTCCGGGTACTTGCCGTTGAAGGCCCATCTTTCTGGTTCGGTGATGGTTGGTTTAGCCATCTTTGGTTTGGGTTTAGATGAGACAGATGCGATGCATACCTGGGGAATGCCGGTGATCATCGCTACACCCTCAGCTGTTGGCCATCCAATCATGCCGTGGACTGAGGATACCACGGCGTTGAATCTTGCCATCCCGTCTCTCCCGAAGAGAATGTCGTATGTGTGGTGTGGCTTCCTCATCACGACAAAGTCCACATCTTCTGTGCGGGAGTGTTTCCCATCCGTAAGAGTGACGGGGAAAGATAGGATACCCAGGGGGGTGTTTGTGCTGCCATCAAACCCTTCTATCGAGGCGCAGATCGTTTCCAGGCGTTCCTTGTCTTCGTCATCTAGCTTGTCGAAGAACTGCCTGTACATCACCGTTGACGAGGCGCCGTTGTCAGCAAGAGTGCGGGAGGTGATGTAGTGCCCCAGCTGGCTTTTGATGACGATAGGGCCTTCTTTGCTGGGTCCTCCTGGCACTCGCGGGAAGCGCACCTCAGCTTCCTTCCACGCACATGGTTCTATCGTTCGCCTTTTTCTTCCTCTGATATTACCATGAACCATGTTGATGCTGATGTCAACAGGCTTTCGTCCGTTGCCTCGGTACCGGTTGTCGTTCCGTCCTCCCTTCTTGATTGATGCCACCAGGTGTGCCAGTCTTCCATCCTTGACGAATGCTTCAACAATATCCTTCAAGGATGTACACTCTTCCGTACCATGACCTTTTGTCCCGTGGAAGTCACAGGATTTGCTCTGATCCGCATTAGGTCGCTGCCGGATCATTGGAGCTTTTGGCCACGGTAGCTTTTCAGTGGCAAATATCTCCGTGACGCTTTTGGTGAGTGGCGTCCACCGGTGCTTTTGGCTTGAAGGGTGTGTGTGATTTCTTCCGCCAACAAGAGGGTGAGAGCTGGATGAGGTGTCAAAGTTTACCCTTGACTGCCAGATACCTAGCTTCCTCTTTTTGTTCTGCCGGGCGATCCGAACATTGTTCTCTCTTGTCCTCTGCGTGTAGAGGTGTGTACTCTGGGGAAGATCCCTTCCCAGTTGCTTCTCCGTCTCGGCAAAGCGCTTGGCCGCCGTCATGATGGCATCCCATGTTGATGGCATGCCATCCTTACCCGTCAATGTGCGGATAAGCTCTGGGTATTCGGTGCCTTGGATGAAAGCGGCGCGAACAAGATCTTTACTTATGTTGCCGAGACTTAGCTTTTTGGAGTTGAAGCGGGTGATGAAGTCTAGTAAAGATTCATCCTCCTCTCTAACGCAGTTGAGGATCGTCCACTGTTCTTCAGTATATTTCCTCTGTTGGCTGAAGTGCTGGCTGAACTTGTTCTGAAAGTCCGCCCAGTCATATATGTGGTGGACCGGTAAACGATCGAACCATGCCCTGGCCGCTCCAACCAGAGTCATCTGGAACATATAACACCACGTGGGTTCCGTCCAGTTACTGACGGTTGCCCCCGCAATGAATCTGTTCAAGTGGTCGTCTGGGTCGGATAGACCATCATAAGTGCCAATGTTGGACATTTGTTTGGCACTTCTCGGGGCGATTGCTTCCGCAATGTCCCTTGCGAACTTTGACTTTCCTGCATTTGTAGCAGTTGGCCTAAAGGTTTTGGAGAAGTCACGCGGGTTTCTCTCCGCATTCGTTGGTTTAAAAGCTTCCCCAAAATTCCTTTTCGGCTGGAAGTCCGTTTCCTTACGCTTCCCTTTCGCCTTATGGCGAGGGTTTGCGTCGGTATCGGATTCTTCTCTCTCCTCGTCTGAGTACTCGCACTCGCTGTTCATATTGAGATGTTGGCGAGTACTGCCGAATTCGTCAGCCTGTTGAACTGAACGCAAGCGTTCATCCAATTCAGCTTGGAACTCTCTCTGACGTGCTTCGGCCCACGCCTTCACTTGATCTAGTGTTTGGCGAGGGGCCCTCGTTCGTTTTTCCAACTGGGCATCAGTGAACCCCAGTGGAATATTTACTGCACTTGCCCCGGCTTGGGTAGTCGGGGTAGTGTTCGTAAGATTTGTATAACCGCCGGTGTTCCCCCAGTTACTGGGGTTGTGGTTACCGGGGTTTCTTGGTCGGTTACTGGCCTTGGGACCGGAGTAACGTTAACCATTTCTTCAGAAATTTTGAAAAAACTAAATTAGTTCTAGCTTTTATGCACGGATGGCGCCAATGAAGAAACACTAAGTGAACCCACGGGCAGATTATAGATAATCTGGGGGTTAAGTAATGTTTCCCACGAGGATGAGGTCCAGCAGAGAAGGTTGTTCTTCAGGGGACCTGCAAAACAGACACCGTAAGCTCGTCACTGAGAAGGGGGGGGGGTTCCTCCTTGTGACCACCCTCCGGCGTGAGAATCAGACTAGATTGCTCTGAATATAAGTGTATATTAAGAGATTGCTAGATAAGATTGAGATATCAGATGATGTCCTTACCATTCCAAGGTGTTGGAGTATTTATAGCCGAAGGTAGGTTTCCTAGAAGGTACAGCCGGCTGAATAGTATTCCTGTTCTACCAACAGTGGACTACGCACAGGCCATGCTGGTTGGTGGATAGGCTACGGCCAACAGTAAAGGTCGGCTGTATACTGTTCCTTTACTGCCGGCTACGCACTGTTCCACCAACTGTAGGCTGCGCACGTCCCATCGTAAGGGTTGGTGAGTAGGCAGCGGCTAATAGTGACAAACAGTACTAGAGGGTGCTCCTCCTCGTATTGTTGTCGGTGAGCTGTCACCCTGTGATTGGTTCATGGGCTGCTCTGGTCAAATTGTCTGTTCCGCCCATACCTTAGTAGGTATAGTACGAAAGACCTTCCAGAAGCATACGGACTGGCTCATTTAGGCGGGAGTATTCCCGCCTTGCTCATTCCTTCATGTGACTACTGAAGTAGCGAATGCCTTGTGCGTGTAGCCTTGCTGTTAGTGCGGGTAGCCTTCCCTGATGGCTTGTATCCGCAGCTGCGGGAACAGGCGGGGTACTTCGCCATTGGGAGGCTTTCCCTGCGGGTACAGCTGGCGTACTGCGCGTAAGGTTCTCTGAGCATGGTGGGTCCTGCTGGAGCAGTTGGTCATTTGCGCAGACGTCCCTATTCAAGGTGAGTCTTGCGGGTCCAACTGGGCTCTGCTGGGACCTACCTCTTCAAGTCCATACCTGTTGCAAGACGTTTTTGGCATAACATAAGCTAAATGCTAATAAAATAATTAAATCTTTGAAAAAGTAATAATAACAATCTGCTTTTTTGACACTCCACATTGGTTCACACTATTTACTAATATGTGGATCCTACGGCTGGAATCAACCCATTCTAGCTACACGCTTCCAATCTTATATATGAGGAAGTGGAGTACTTAAAAAGTCAAAACGTCATTGTGATGGCTTAAACGTCTATACTGCATGGGCGTCGTCGACGTTTTCTTTGTATGTAAACTGTCCGTTGGGTCTAATATTCTCATCTCTCATTTCATTTCAATACTCATCGGAGGGAATGGAGTTCACAGCAGCAGCACTTCCAAGCTCTGCCAAACAACAACCCGGTTATCCAGCCCACGATCCATCTCTTGAACAGTAAGCTAATTACTTGGAACTCGTTTTAGTTTAATTTCTTCTCTTTTAATAAATTTGTTTTCAAAGTTTAACCCCAACACATCATTTTATTAATTCTCTCAAGTTATTCATCTCACATCAACCGAAACCTGCCGGAAGCGGTCATAGACATAGCTGAAGATCACCCGGATCCAGATATTCCCACACCAACTATTCATGAGTAAGCTCTTAATTTTCTCATTACATGTTCCACCAACTAATTATTAATTTCCACAATTAACATATATGTTCTTATTTCTCATCAATATATATATATTTAATTAAATCTATATTTTTCTCAATCACTAACCATACGCATAAATATGAAAAACTTGGACAACTGGAAGAGAGAAATGGAAAGATATACTTTTGATTGGATGTGTGTAAAGTTGTTATATATTTGTTGTTGAAGGTTTGTGGCCACCGTTACTGAAAACTTACCTGATGAAGAACAAATCCCCGAAATTCTTTCTGCAGAGTAAATCCCTTTACCTTTTTCTTTATATTTTTGCCAAATTTTGTGCATACCAACCAAATATCCTTTTAGAATGTTTCAGTTTTCTAAAGAGTTTTTGAGATATATATGCACGTGTGTTCAAACTTCAAAGGGGGTTGATATCCATACTTACGAGTTAATTAATGGCTTATTATTAGTTGTTTGGTTAATTAAATAGTCGAACTAATTTCAACAGGGCTTTAGCGCTCGATAGCGGGATCCTGCCTGACCATACAAATATAGACATGGGCATAGAGGTTGTTGATCCCGCAAGAATTGAAGAAGTCCGCACTAGTAATTCACCGCCTGTTAGGTAAGTGTTTTTTTAAGTTCCATTTGGGTTTAAATGTTGAGTGAATTGTTTATTATTAACTTATCGGATTAATTGATTAAATAAACGAGTTAATACTCACTGCGTCCCTTTTTGAGGTTTCATAGCTTGAAATTTAAAACTAAGTTTATAAACGTTTTTTTTTTGGTCCCCAAATTTATAAGATTTCATGCATGTTACACCAACTAATTATTAATTTCCATTTGAGGTAACATATTATGTATTTATTTGACAATCAAGTTAACATTGGTGACCTTTTCATTTCTTATGAAGATGGGATTTATGTAACGTTGTTATATATTTGTTGCTAAGGTTTGTGGTCTCCATTAATGAAAACTTGCCTGATGAAGAACAATTCCCCGAGAGTCTTCCTGCGGAGTAAGTCCCTTTACCTTTTTCTTCTTTTCGTTTTGTTTCATTTCATAAGATTTATTTATTATTTTATACAAACAAATCTTGGTCTTTTTAAGAATCCCGAGATCCCCTACCTTTGCCTATTTCTCAATGATGTCCATTAACCTATTCTGTTTTTAATTATTTTTTTTAAGGTTTGAATCGCCTACAACCAAATCTAGTTCATCAAATTTAGTGCGAACTAAATATTCCTTTAGAAGGTTTCATTTTTCTAACGAGTTTTTGATAATCCATATTTTGAGTTAATTAATAACTTATTATTAGTCAACTGGCTAATTAAATAGTCGAATAACCAGTTGAAAAGAATTTCAAAATCTTGCAAGTTGTCAAATATATCTTGAAATGAAACTAATATAAATCATGTATGAGATTGATTTTTCTTCTTCTGATTAACATCACTTTCAATAGGGCTTTAGCGCTCGATAGCGGAATTGTGCCTGACCAGGCAAGTATAGACATGGACATGGAAGTTGTTGATCCCGCAAGAACTGAAGAAGTCCGCACTAGTAACTCACCACCTGCAGGGTAGGGTATTTTTTAGTTCCATTTGGGTTTAAATGTTGAGTGAATTTTTTATTATTAACTTAGTGGATTGATTAAATAAACTAGTTAATGTTGACTACCCTGTTTGGAGTTTCATAGCTCGAAATGAAACTGAGTTTATAAATCATTTTTTGAGTTTGGTCCCCAAATTTACGAGATTTCATGTTACACTAACTAATTATTAATTTGCACACTTAACATATATGTTCTCATTTTGCAACAAAAGTTTACATTTTTATTTATCTTAATCACCAACCATATGTATAAGTGGATGGATGGGTTGACCGTGGTGTAAGATATGCGTTTGATTTGATTGTAGGATAGATTTAAAGTACATGTATAATATACTGTTTTTTAAGATTAATAACATGTTTTCTTAATTCTTTCCTTTATCAGGTCACATAATCACACAAATCCTAAAAGCATCGCATATTTGCTTGGTGTGTATCCTGCATTTTGTGGAGTCATTAAGCTTTTAAAACGGGAAGACCACACTCACTTTACAACTATCTCTATTGTTACATTTGCAATCGCTTTTTTGAATCTATGCATCTTGGCTTTGATGTATGAGCTTTTTGGAAGCTCAAACTCTTCTCATCAGAACGTGAATCTTTGCTGGTACAGGATCCTACAAGTTGTTTATTACATCTTGTGTTTTCTCCCAATTATTTTGCTTTTGCCATTGTTTTTTTAATCTTTCAATCTCTCAACCTCACCACTAAACTTTTATGTTGGTTATTGTTGTAAGCTGGATATGTTGTTATTGAACTTTGTATTATAATACATATACCCTATTTGTATACTTGATGTATTAAAATGGTATAAGTTTTTTTATTTCTAGTTTGGTCAAACTAGTTTAATACTATTGCCATTGACAATAGCCTATACCGTAAAAGAACAAAAATCTTTCTTTCTTTCTTTGTTTTCTTTTTCCTAAAGTATACAAAGGCACATGTCACAAGATTTGATAAGTGGGGCTAATATCCAGCAGAAGTTGGTTGATTGCTCTGGTTTTCTTAAGATATCCAATCATCAAACGCCATATTTCCGGATTGTTTTTTCTTCTTCCATTTTTAATCAACTTTTACCATTTAACCCGTTAATTTTCTTTTCAACACAATTTTCGTTTAACCATGATATGATTAGTAAGACTGGAAGAGGTTATTTCATATATAACTAATTTATCATACATTCTATTTTAAAACGTTCGATGCTACAAAATAAAATATATTTTAAGCATAATAATAATAATAATAATAATAATAATAATAATAATTTTATGTTAAAATTCCTTTGTTTAGGAATAAATATGATGCACTCCTAAGTTCCAACGCCAACCTTCTTTGTATATTCAAGTGCTACAAATTTTGTGGGTATTTTGGACAACCTCAGCCAACATGTGCTTCCTACACGCTAGGCCCCACAAATGCTTTTAATCTACAACCAAGCAATGGATTCAAATAAACTATAAATCTCTTTTGGTTTACCTTATTAAGCACAAAATAATATACAATTGATTTTTACTTGCTGCGTAAAGAACGAGATCCCGAACCAGGTGCGTATCGGCTCGATGGCACTCCCATCCCAACAACATGGAAGGGAGCTCATTTACACAGTTTGCATGTAAATCAATTCCAAATTTGTAAAGAAAAGGCCAAGAGCCACTTCTAATGGAAATGATTCTCCTTAAAACATCGACGCTGATGATTTTACGTATACTATATGAACTATCAACACTGATGCCGGTTTTCACCGGATACATAAGTGTGAGTCGTTGCATGGGGAAGGCGGCAAAACCCGCATAAACCCAAAAAACGACAAACCTTCACGCAGGTCAGTTGAAGGGGAAAAGTTCAGTTATCCCACTAAATGAAAGTGCCGGTCTATCCGCATGAATCATGATAGAGGAAACTGAACACTAACCTATTAACAACCGCGCGTCGAACGGTTAATTTATTCAACACGGATATGCCGGTTTTCACCGCATAATTACGTGAAGTCGTTGCGCGGGGAAGGCGGCAAAACCCGCATAAACCCAAAAAACGGCAAACCTTCACGCAGGTCAGTTGAAGGGGAAAAGTTCAGTTATCCCATTAAATGAAAGTGCCGGTCTATCCGCATGAATCATGAAAGGAAACTGAACACTAACCTATTGACAACCGCGCGTCGAACGGTTCAAAACAGAATTCCTAAAAAAGGATGAGGAAAACCTACACGCAGGTTAGATATGGGTAAAGTTTAGCCATCCTACTAAGTGCAAGTGACGGTCCTACCCGCACAATCACGAAAGAGGAAGCAAAACTTCACACCTATTATCTACCACGTTCAAAGGTTAACTTATCCTCAAGAAAAGATGAGGAAAACCTACACGCAGGTCAGATATGGGTAAAGTTTAGCCATCCTACTAAGTGCAAGTGACGGTCCTACCCGCACAATCACGAAAGAGGAAGCAAAACTTCACACCTGTTATCTACCACGTTCAAAGGTTAACTTATTCTAAAACACTTGGAAAATTGCTAATTTAAACTAAAGTATGCAAGTCATATAACGTTTATAAAGCAAGGAATCCAATAAAAGAAGCGGTCATACCCGCACAAAGATTTATATTTCATAAATATTCATTACAAGAATGGCCGGGTAACTACCCGCCTACAAGAAAATAAATCTATACAAGCTAAATCTATCCTAGCAGTGGGAAGGGATCTTCAGGATCAGGCTTCAGGGCCACTTCCACTTGGACCAGCACCATCAGTAGAGCGTGGCAGTTCAAGGAAAGCTTTAAGGATAGCTAGCCCATCATCAGCAGCAGCAACTTCGTTTACCTTCTCCACCACCGGATGCGGGAAGGCGGCATACTGGTTCACTGCTTGGTCGTAAATAGCTTCAGTATCCACATTATATAAAGGGAAGTTGGAAGGCGGGACGCCTTTCTCAACGAACCCTAGACCAAGCAGGAAGCCGACCTTTTCCCCATCCTCGTGAGAAGCGTTGAGGGCTGCGCTCATAGCATCATCATAAGAGGTCTCACCAAAGACCCGATGCACAACCTACAAAAGAAAATATACAAGTGTCAAAACCTTTTCTATTTACAAAGAAAAGCGTAAAGACAAGAAAAGCTTACCTGAGACAACGCTTCTCGAAGAAGCCATTCCTTGGCAACCAGGGCTTCTTGGAGGGCAGCTTGAGCTTCGTTACGGGCGCGATCGGCTTCACTCTTGTTGAGGTTGGCAAGCAACACTTCTTTAGCCGCAGCCTCTTCGATGCCCTTCAGCTTACGCTCAGCATGGTCAAGCACCCCCCTCTGGTCCAGGATTTCTTGGAGCTTTTTGGCGTCTTCCATCGCCAAGGCATCATGAGCCTGCTGGAGAGCCTCTAATTTGGCTTTAAGCTCCTCATTCTCCACGCGTAGAGGCTCAGCAAAAGCTTCAGCCTTGGTGGCCCTCTCGGTTGCGTTCCTTGCAGTTTCCTTAGCCAGCCGAAGCTGTTCATTAACAGCTTGGGCAACCTTGGAACGGGCCTCGAGCCGGGCCTGAACTTCAACCTCGAGGGCCTTGAAGGCCTTCTCCTTCTCCGCAGCCACTGCGGTAAGTTTTTGGTTCTCCTCCCGGACAGCCCGCGCCTGAGCTACTTCTTTAACGCGAGCTGCTTTCAACTTGTCGTTTTCACGACAAAGCAGCTCGACGCGCGGCTGCATCTGGGCCAGGAGAACCCGAAGCTCATTGCTTAGCCTACCCTCCTGGTAGCTAGCCATGGCTTCCCCCAACGCACCACTAGGAGCAGCGTGACGAGCCCACTCCACGCACTCCACAGGGGTGCGAAGGGTTGTTCCTCGGCGAATGTTCCATCGTGGAACATACACTTCATTGGAATCCGACACTGCAAAAAACATAAAGCAGTTAGGAAAAGATGATATAAATATATATATATATATATATATATATATATATATATATATATATATATATATATAAAATAGGCCAAAAGAACCCTACGCACCTGTAGGGTCAATAACAGGCCGATAGCCGCCGAACCCATCACCTGAACCCAAGGGAAATCCATCCAAGAGGTCAGGCAGATGGGAAGGTGGCAGAGACTGGCGAGAAGCCCCATGCGTACCTGATGGATCGGCCGTCGTTGCCGATGACGGGGGCATGGTAGCAGCCGCCGCGGTCGCCGCCGCGGAATCCGCAGCAATAGTAACCGCCGGCTCGGTGAAGGATGCTGTAAAAATAGCACTCACAGCCGGTGGTGACGTCATCACAGCTGGAACAGTCGGCTCAAAGGAGTGAGCAACTGAACCAGCGGAAGCAGGCGCAGGCGCCTGGGTCGACGCCTCAGGTAGGCTGACCAAGCCTACCGTCATTGGCGGAGAGGTACTCCTCTGCGCTCCACCCGGGAATGCGTCAACATCCACGCCTGCGTAAAGAAGATAAGTGTTAAAACGACATTAAACTATGAAGCTAAAGATAAAGGAAGTTTGTACTTACGGGTTTTCTTGAGCCTAAAGGTACGGAGAGGCGGGGACGAACCCGATGGAGCCGGCCTCTTCACGCCGGTCACCGTCGTCATCCTGGGCTCTTCGGTGACAGTTGTCACAGCCTCCGGAATGGTGATCTTATCACCACCGGGATTCCCCGCCACCTCTTCGCTCTCGGTCTCCGAGTCAGACCGAGGCGCTGGATCGGCAGTGGAGGCCACCTTCTCCTTCCCCTTCCCGCCGGCGGCCTTCTTCTTCCGCACCAACGGAGGACCATCTGCGGATTCCTCATCAGAACATACGATTAGAGGAATTCCAGCAGAGGTTTCAACATTGAGGGGTCGAGGGTCGAATAGCGCCTTACCTGGCCGACGGGCGCTAAGGATCTCATGGCCTAGCGGATAGACCTCCACGAACCGATCCGCCGTTTGTTCTAGGATGGGCAACTCGTTCTCATCTAGAGCGCGAGTACCCATCCGTGCGGGACCGTCAGCCTCCCGCGGGTTCAGGAGCGACTGCAAGTCGTTCCCCTCTGAAATAAACAGGAAAGAAGTTAGAAGAAATTTAAAATCAACAAAAAGAAACAAAGCATACCGTAAGGAACAGAGTTCGAACCGTATTCGAGGACGATCGGAATCTTTCGCGCATCAGCCTCCTTCCACACCCGGCTCATCCCCAGCATCACCATCCCGGACTCCGCAAACCGGTAAACCGGAGATTGGACCCGGGAAATCTTCGAAAACCATTCCGCCTCCTCGTAGTTGGAGGCGTGAAGGCTACGAAGGGCTTGCCCGTTCTTGAATTTCATGGCAAGGGGGATGGCGCGAGCGGAGATGTAGAAGAACTCCCGCTTCCACGCGCGAAGACTGCGCTCGGTTGCGCAAATCTTCAAACCCTTGATCCGGGTTATCAACGTGTACCACCCCTGGATGCACCTCCAAGTGTAGAAGGTCATCAGGCGGTCAACATAGGGCTCAATGCCCAAAATCCGGCACAACCCCACTCGAAGTGGCGAATCTTGGCGATCGCCATGGGGTGCAACTCGGTCAAATGAACACCGTGCCTCTCAAGGACACGGTAAACAAACTTTGTTAATGGGAACCTAAGATTCGCATAAACAAAGAATGCAGCATAAACCCCGATCTTGCCTCTGGGGGCATCGTACACCGTCTGGTGGGGTTCAGGAAACTCAGGCTCGAGAGACTCGAGCATGAACTTCCTGACGACGTACCGATACAGATCGCCAGGCAGAGCACACTGGCACTCGCCAGCAGTACTCTTGTCGTCAGCTGTAGATTCGAGATCACGAGACATCTTGTAAAAGAAGAAGAAAACGATTTCGGGAGAATGCTTGCCTGAAAAGGTGAGTATTCGCCGGAAATCGCAAAGAAGATGAAGAGAAGAGTGAAAGTGTGGATTACAAAGAACCCTCTCCCCCTTTATATACTAATCGCAATTAATGCGATGAAATTAATGCGGAAGAGAGAGAAAACGAAGGTGCAATGAAACTATGACACGTGGCAAAAAGCAAGCTGGCAACAGCTGTTGACAGGACGCATACCATTAATTTCGCGGCCCACGCGCCTGAAAAAGCGTCTGGAATGACCATGTACTGTCACGTCACCATAACTTCCTGCACGTCCTGACACAGTCAGAAGAAACCGTCGCACGACGTTTCAGAGGTTTGGACTGTTCTTATCCTTTCACCAACTCTTCGAATTTCAAAATTCAAAATTCAAAAAGATTCAAAAGTAAGCGAGAAAATACCCCTTACCTTGGCAACCAAGTAACCGTAAGACGGATGCGGGTACAGTGTTAAGGCAAAACCCTTCACATACCTAGCACCCGCAGGGAATTGACGCCAGGAATACCTTGGAAGTAAAGTAACCGTTAGACGAGTGCGGGTACAGTGTCAAGGCAAAACCCTTCACATACTTAGCACTATGCAGGGAATTCAAACCAAGAAGGATCTTCTGGGCCATGCTTGCGGAAACGGGAATAACATCCCCGCACGACGGGAACGTCGAGAACTATATTGTTTGAAACTCCAAGATGGAATTGGTGGTTTTAGCATAATTGATCACTATGTTGAAAACTACCAAGACCCCATGGAGAATCCACACAAGTGGGACTCAACGCTCCTGACGTGCAAGGAGGTTACAAACCTACCCGCTTCACACCCAAAGATCAAGCAGAAAACCGCGGGAAGAATCACCACGGAAAACCTAAAAACTAAACCCTTTTCAAAACCCCTTGCTAAGTACAAAAGTTCACCTCACTTATTAATAATTCATGAGAAGAACATTGGACTGGGGGGACTTGAAGAGGTAGGTCCCAGCAGAGCCCAGTTGGACCCGCAAGACTCACCTTGAACAGGGACGTCTGCGCAATGACCAACTGCTCCAGCAGGACCCACCATGCTCAAAGAACCTTACGCGCAGTACGCCAGCTGTACCCGCAGGGAAAGCCTCCCAATGGTGAAGTACCCCGCCTGTTCCCGCAGCTGCGGATACAAGCCATCAGGGAAGGCTACCCGCACTAACAGCAAGGCTACACGCACAAGGCATTAGCCACTTCAGTAGTCACATGAAGGAATGAGCAAGGCGGGAATACTCCCGCCTAAATGAGCCAGTCCGTATGCTTCTGGAAGGTCTTTCGTACTATACCTACTAAGGTATGGGCGGAACAGACAATTTGACCAGAGCAGCCCATGAACCAATCACAGGGTGACAGCTCACCGACAACAATACGAGGAGGAGCACCCTCTAGTACTGTTTGTCACTATTAGCCGCTGCCTACTCACCAACCCTTACGATGGGACGTGCGCAGCCTACAGTTGGTGGAACAGTGCGTAGCCGGCAGTAAAGGAACAATATACAGCCGACCTTTACTGTTGGCCGTAGCCTATCCACCAACCAGCATGGCCTGTGTGTAGTCCACTGTTGGTGGAACAGGAATACTATTCAGCCGGCTGTACCTTCTAGGAAACCTACCTTCGGCTATAAATACTCCAACACCTTGGAATGGTAAGGACATCATCTGATATCTCAATCTTATCTAGCAATCTCTTAATATACACTTATATTCAGAGCAATCTAGTCTGATTCTCACGCCGGAGGGTGGTCACAAGGAGGAACCCCCCCTTCTCAGTGACGAGCTTACGTGGGAGGCGGGGTTGCGAAGGGTGGTCCAACACCTTGATTTCCGGCGAAGGAACAACGTGGGAGGCGGGGTTGCGAAGGCAGGGGCGGAGCAGCGGTGGCTGGCCGGAGGTGGAGGAGGTAGGGGCGGAGGAGAGGCGGCGGCATGGAGTAAGGGTGGCGTTGGAATTGAAGGTGGAGGGGGGCAGGGGGTGACGGGATTTGAGGGTTGAAGAAGGGTACTGCTTGGAGTTTGAGAGAGCAGAGGGAAACAAAAGAGGAGAAGAGGTCTGGAGAACTGAGAAGTGGGTGGTCCATGTCAGCGTGGAAAAGAGTGCACGAAAACGTTTTTTAATGAAATTTCTTTAGAAAAACAAACAGTCTTCAAGCCTAAAGGTCTGCGCGGCACAGACATAAGAGGTCAGGAAGATCTTCAAACAAAAAACAAACACCACCTTAGGTGTCTCTGAATATGCACTTGTAAATAACTTATTAGCGTTAAGTTGTATTTTAGTCCATGTGGGTTAGCCCAAATTCCTAAATTAATCCAAATTCTCGTGTTTTACTTTTAACCTTTCAAACATTGATGTTGTACTTTTCATTCTTTTGTCATTTCAATCCAAGGCACTGTCATATGTTTAAGACTAATTGAAATGAGAAGGCGATATATGATAAAATGTCGTTAAAGCTTTTTATTTTATCATCATATATTTTTCTCAGCGAGTTAAAAAGAAAAGAAACTTTTAATTTAATTTGAAAATTCATATTTTCTAAGATTTGATGAAGTTTTCGTTAAGGTTGAAATGGTGTTCCTACTTGAACCCGCCACCCCCTCTCCACCATCGAATAATATTATGCCACATCACTTGAACCAATTCAATCCATTTTAAGTTTTAACTAGTAGAGAGGGTACTCCTAGTTGAATCCACATCAACCCAAACACATCATCATCTAGCTTACTTTCCCGGGTTCATGAGCTCATCAACCAACCCGTCTAGCGAACCCACAAGGGTTGCGGCTGTGCACCTGCCCAACCCACCCGCAGAACGCACCGTCTACCCTAAGTGATACTAGTATAGTGGACTAGTGGTCTTGATGTGCAGCTCTGTTTCCAGTCATTTACAACTTTGTGCTTAGAATTCTAGGATAAAAAAGTATTCAAATACCACATATATGATTTATAATATAATATAAATTTTCTCTCTTTTGTAAGAGATTATATGTGCTGCATATTACCTTTTAATTAACTGTATGTGTAACATTGAATATCAAGAAATTCAACAGAAACAAAAATACACTCAAAAGATTGGTGCATTTTCAACAAACTAGTGTATGACTGCTAGGGCCGGCTCAACGAATGTGGAGGCCTAAATCAAGAAAATGGAAGACACGAATGTCTGAAGTCAGATTCGAACACTGGTTAAGGCCACAACAAACTAAATTAAAGGAGTCCCACTTGCCATCCCACCAAGCAGTTAGATCATGACTTTGCCCTACAAATATATCTTATATAAAAAGCTTAGAAAAACATATTTGTGGTACCAAACTTCTCAATTATACTAATTAGATAATACCCAAAATAGCCATTAAGAACCGTCAGATCCAATTGAAGAACATCAGCCGCCAACGAAACACAACGACCTCTAAAATATCGCCACATGTCTACATGTTTGTCAACCAACGAAACTCTTCATCTCCTACCTCTCAAACCCTAAACCTTCATAACCAACCTCCATCTTCATCTTTCTTATTTCTCCAAAAAATCAAGCAAATCCCTTGTGTAAATCGCCTAGTTTTTTTTTTTTAGGAGAATACAACCATAGTGTTTGCTTTCTATGAATCGCATCGGCTGTTGAGAAATTCGCATAAAAAATGATGAGCCCTGGATTGTTCAATTAAGAGGTTTTTTATTTTGAGTTCATAGTGTAAACCGTTGGACCCAACGAAAGTAGCCTCTTGCACCATCGGTCCGACGGTTTAACGTTCTGTTGGTTTCTTCAGCGGTTTCGTCGGATTCAATCACTTCCTATGAATCTAACGGTTCTTGATGGCTATTTTGAGTATCAAGTGTAACGGATGACCAAAGTTGAAATATGAGGGGTCAAAATGGTTATTTTGGGGGTTTCCTTAAAAATTTCATGTCGTATTTGTCAAAGATTGCTGGTTGAGCAAAGATTTAACATCGTTGCGAATGTCCCTTTCCTGGTGAATTGTCAAAGATTGCTGGTTGAGCAACAATTTAGCATCGTTGCGATGTCCCTTTCCCAGCGAATGTCCCTTTCCATGCCCACTTACACCTCAACCTTTTACTCGTTGTTGAGGGATTCTTCGACTTTGACTCTTTGCGAGACATGTCGTTCATGACATACGACGCAATCCGTCATAAATAGACCTACCTGCTGCATTTCATTTCATTTCATTTTTATGGTAACAAAATGGAAAATACAGAATATGATCACTCTACGACATTACCTCTTCCTTTCTCCGGCAGACGACACCGCAGTTATCCCGCCCACGATCCCTTGCTTGCTTTGTAAGCCTAGTGTTCAAACTTGTTTTTAGTTCTCTTTTCAAAGTTTTAAGCCCTGCTATTATTTTCTCTAAAGTTATTCAGCTCTCATCAGCCAGAATCAGCCGGATGCAGTTGACGAAGAGCATAATGTTAATCCTAATCTCCCCACTGTTGAGTAAGCTCTTTCTTCATCCGTTTCCTAATCACAACTTTCTCTCCATTTGACAAACTTTTGTTGCATAACTCAAACTGGGTCAGACAGAGGACCCCTTGTCACTTAAGAATTGGTTATGAGGACTCAAAATTTAAGATAATGCTTTATTTCTTTCTCTGTTTTCTAATAATCCCCAGCTTTTACATCCTTTTGTAAACCTTCTATCAAGATTCGCGCATTTTGATAAAATCCTAGTTATTAACATCTTTTTCTGCAGGAGTTAGCTATCGCCATGCCACAACAAGCAAGCATAGACATAGACATAGACGTAGAGATTCCCAGCCAGGATGTTGATCCCGCCGGAATTGAAGAGGATCACACTAGTAATTCATCGCCTATTGGGTGAGTTTCGTTATATCCATTTCGAGTTTGAATTGCAAGCAGCCAAGGAAGTTAATTTGAATTTGATAGTTTTCTCTACATGAAATACGACATCCTTCTTTGATCATCTATACTTAATGAATTTTCAATCCATTATTTATTTATTAATCCGGTTATATAAATATATAGGTTACCACTTGAATTACTTATCTTCACTACACTGTTAAGGGTTTCATAATCTTGTAAATTGTAATATGTCATTATGTCAACTTTTTCTCGGAATGAAACCGAGTTTATAAATATGTTTTTGTGTTTGGTTCCCTAATTTTTGATATAACTTGTTACGTCAACTAATTGTTAATTTCCAAAAATTAACATCTTCATATATACCCATTTTAAACAAATATTGACATTTTATTTTATCTTAATCACTAATCAGATGTATAGTTATTGAATAATTTGGACAAGTGGAGAGAATGGGATGGGTTATCTTGGTGTGAGATATACTTTTGATTTGATTGTAGGATGGATTTATAGTGCATAATAAATTAGTTTTATGATGTTCTTATATTATTATAGCAAAGATACAATTTGATAACATGTATTCTTGTTTTGTATTTTTTTATTCAGGTCACATCATCACTCAAGTCCTAGAAGAAGTGCATACTTGCTTGGTATGTATCTAGCTTTATTGGGATTCGTTTTGATGAAACGAGAAGACCACACAAATTCACCCGTTGCTAGCCCCTTTCTAATTTTCTCTATCGTTGCCTATGCCATGGCTTTTATGGATCTATCCATCTTGACTTGGAGGTATGAGCGTTTAGAAAACTCAATCACATCTTATAACGAGAGCCCGAACCTTCGTTGGGACATGATCTTAAAAGATGCTTATTACATCTTGTATTCTTGCATGTAGTATTTACTTTGAGCTTTTATGTTATTGTTGTTGCAAGTATTTTAAGAGCTTTGTTTTTTCTTTTTGATTATTGAAAAAGAATGATAGACTTTTAGGTATGTCTGAATTTGCACTTGTAAATAACTTATTAGCGTTAAGTTTGGATATATGACATATTCAAGTGGCATGTAAGTGTTTTTTGTTTCCTTTTTTTTTCCTTTTTTTTTTGTTGATTATTGAAAAAGAATGGTAGACTTTTAGGTGTGTCCGAATTTGCATTTGTAAATAACTTATTAGCGTTTAAGTTGTATTTTAGTTCATGTGGGTTAGCCCAAATTCCTGAATTAATCAAAATTCTCATTTTTTACTTTTAACCTTTCAAACATCGATATTGTACTTTTCATTCTTTGTAAGGCACTATCATATGTTTAAGACTAATTGAAATGAGAAGGTGATATGATAAAATGTCGTCAAAGCTTTTTATTTTATCATCATATATTTTTCTCAGCGAGTTAAAAAGAAAAGAAACTTTTAATTTAATTTGAAAATTAATGTTTTCTAAGATTAGATGGAGTGTTCGTTAAGGTATCCCCCCCCCCCACCACTATCGAATAATATTATGCCACATCACTTGAACCAATTGAATTCGTTTTAAGTTTTAACTAGTAGAAAGGGTACTCCTAGTTGAATCCACATCAACCCCAACACATCATCATCTAGCTTCCTTTCCCGGGTTCATGCGCTCATCAACCAACCCGTCTAGCGAACCCACAAGGGTTGCGACTGTGCACCTGCCCAACCCACCCGCAGAACGCACGGTCTACCCTAAGTGATACTAGTATGGTGGACTAGTGGTGTAATATCAGAAAATTTTAAAGTTAATATCGTAAATTAATAAAGTTAAATAAACTAAATCTGAATTATTCAAAATTTAAAAATGGTTATTTAATTTGAAAGAAATTCATAATTATCATCCTCCTAGTTCATACATAATCTTTAGTCCATTTAATATTTGAAAATCTATCTTGTTCAACAACCAACCCATTATAACTCAACATCAAGTATTTTAAAAGCCATTTTTATCATCAATCAAAACCCTTTATATATGAGTTATTCTCTGCCGGTTCTGACTACCGTTGGCGAACCATCCCGCGTCACGCTACCAACACAACCACTCATCTCCGGCCACATCCATTGCCGCCGCTAGCTGGAAACGACATCGGAGCTGCCAACTAGCCGACTTTAACCAGATTTCCAGGTCTTTTTGATTCATAACCCACATGTTTAGATTCGTTTCGGTGACCGATGAAGCCGTGCGTGCTCTTGAGTTAGTCCTTGCGTCTCACCAAATCGTTCCGCTAACCCGCTGAGGTAAGAATTTTAATAACTTTCGTTTGTTTCCGGCGACTAAGATTACAAATTTTGGTTCTGCACCCTTCTCCTTTGAGATTATGCATGTGTGCCAATTTTATATATGAGATCAGTGAACTCAAATTCTAGTTTTCAAAAGTAAATTAGTAATATGCCTACAAGAATACGTATGAGTTATTATTTTGGAATCACTATTCCAATTGCATGGAGGTCTTATGAGTATATATTATTATTATTATTATTATTATAGTAATCTAAATAAGCTATTAAAAGTTTATGTCCAGTTTTACTAAGCCAAACTAATGATCTCTATCATTAAACAATATAATTGTTACAACTACCAGTGGGTTTTGTTATATTTATTTTGCAAGTAAAATTAGTTATGTTTTATATATTTTAATGGGCCACTAATACGAGGTGCATATAGCATCAGTGGTCTAATAAAGTAACAATCTTAAAATTCTCTGTCGATGGAAATTATTTAACCAACCAACGGATAAGTTTCATAAAGTTTAATTGGAGAGTAATAAAACGTAGGTGCTATTGCGGTGTTTTACGCGACTTGAATTTTACTTGCTTGTGCTCCTTTGTTAAGGTACGGTTTCTGTTTTCGCTTACTCTTAGTATTTATTATATTCCGTTACTTTGTAGTACGGATTCTGTTTTTCTTCACTCGAAGTATTAATTATATTTCGTTAGTACGGTTTCCGTCTTTATTTCCTCATAGTACTATTAATATTCCGTTACGTTGAGTACGGTTTCTGTTTTTGTTTTCTCTTAGTATTAATTATCTTCCATTACTTCATAGTACGATTTCTGTTTTCGTTTACTCGTAGTATAAATTATATTCCATTTTATATTCGGTGTCCGTCACTTTGTAGTGCGGGCTTTTCTGTTTGAGTTTGGTTTACTTATTTGGTATGTTTTATATTTATTTTTGTAGCATGCAATAGATTATATATTTTGTGCTCGTTATTGCATGTTCCGTTAGTAGCATTTTTGTTGCATATTTATATGAAATTAGCTTTTGTACTCTGTCACCCGAGCATGTCTGAAATGTCGTATGGGGGTCAACGACATGCACTTATCGTGACAGTGCGTAATAAAAGTTCACGGCGTCTCTAGCTTGGCCCCTAGAGGCGTATAGATCGATCTTAGCTCTGAGTTTGCGTTTGTTGTGTGGAGATGGAATAATGGGTGTACGCATGCTCACCGTCTCATAGGTGCATGGACTAGCTAGCTATGTACCAGTCTGTTCTGTATAGGCTCATGGGTGTTTCCTTATCACGTGACTTTTGAGTTCTTGATATATGTAGTCACGTGGTTTGATGTGTGTATATATTCTGATATGTTTCTGTATGTGTTTGATTTTGTTCCAACCAAGTGTTGGATTATGCGTCAGTTTATGTTTAGCATTTTTGTCAGTAAAAAGTTGGTTTCGAGTTTGAATCAAAGTTCTTAGACTTGTTTTTCCTTCGTCTGTCCTTACATATACCATTGTTCTTTCTGTTACTGGGCAATTTTTGGCTCAGCCCATTGATTTTCTTTTTCATACATTGTTTTTTTTTTTTAAATATGATATGATAATCGTAATAGGTTATTTAAAATATAACTAATTTATCATATAATTTGTTTTTAAAACGTTAACCAAATTAACATCAGGGGTTCATACGTTCAAAACTTTTATTTTGGGTTGAATGATATAAGTATATAAGACTTAAACCACATAGGCTAACATAGTAATTTACTCTAAGACAGGTTGTTGTATATGGTTATGTTAGTTAAAGCGTCACGTCAATACCACGCAGATAATATGTTTTTTTTTAACTAAATCACGTGTTAACTCGCGCATTATTGTTTAACATGAGATTAAATAAAAGAATAAAAAATAAAAGAAAAGAGTGTGACAAGTTATTTCGGGGTGGCCTAACCATTTCTCCCTTTTTCTTTCGTCAGACCATGTGTAGTATATGGAATCCCTATAGGCCATTTTGCATCATGTGGCGTCACGTCACAGTAGGGCCGTTTTATAACAAGGAGGTACGCGTAGTGGAAGGAACCCCTTTCAAACATTACCTCATTATTATTTTTTTATTAAAAAAACAAATAAATCAACTACTAATCAATTACCACCAAACTTCCCTCATCTGATGCTTTGCGGGAACCCCCCCCCCCCCAAAACGCCCAAAGCATCCAACTACGGAGGGCTTATTGTGTTACCTGTACCGGCCCGTTCAACGTCTGGCCCTTAACGAACCGGTGTTTAGGATCGTCCATGTTGGCTTTAGCGTCTCGTTAAAGCCCCAGAACAAACAGCCTAATGAAAGGGTGTTTAGGATTGTTTATTTTTATCAACTTATAACTTATTGACATTTTACAAAGTAATAAAATATTTAGATGATTTTTAGTATGAGAGAGAAATAAGTTATAATTTTATAACTTATTAAATTATTACAAAGTCACAAGAAAGTATGAGAATCCCAAACACCCATAAAAATACAAAGACTAACAAAATGACAAAATTAAATAATTTAAAAAAAATGGGTTTGTGCTGAAAGTTAATGGAAATGCATGATATAGTGGGTGGGGCCCGCTGAAATAGATCTACCCATAAACGAAGATCCCTGAACCAAGTGTCTATGCAACGGTATAGACACATACAATACCCAGTTATATTTCAGCTAAAACATGGAGAACAAAAAAGGCAACTCAAGCACAACATCAGGTCGCATTTCCGTTGGGCATCAACACCGATTTCTCGCCCATGATCCAAACCTTAAGCAGTAATTAAACACCAAACACTTCAAATTAATTCTCGTTTTTGTTTTTTAGATCTGATTTAATCCCATTTTCTTACTGAAGGATTTTAGTTCGGTTATACAGGTCTCTGTTGGAACTGAACACGACACCACCCCTAGTCAACCTCCTACCGAGTAAGCTATTATGTGTTTTTGATATATATATTAATTACTCAGATCTCCTATTTCTATGCTAGTTTCTTTATATACACAACTTTTGAGTATGAATTACTGAGAGACAGTGAAGAAGCTAATTTGAGCTTGATGTTGGCAGTGGTAGTTTTCTCTCTTATAAGACCCATTTTATCTAAGATCCATAGTTTATAAGACCACCACCACTCCTCCATTTCCACCTACAGTCACTGTCCTGTTAGCCTGAACCCTAAGCGGCTGACCCATTAGATGGAAGGTCGACTCTTAGACTGATATGAGGAAACACTCATTTGTGGTCTTGTTGACACAATTGTTGTTTGGCCCAAGTGTAAGGCCCAGTCAAAGAATTATTAGGGTTATTATATTTGGTAATGTCTTGGCTAGCAAGTTAGGTTAGTCTATATAAACCGAGTTATGGTTAGACATTACAGATTAAGAAGTTTGTGCAACCGAGTTAGGGTTCATCAAGAGTCAAACCGAGTTAGGGTTTGTAATCAGTTTTTTGAGTGAGATTTTCTGATTAATATAAACGAGAGTTATTTGTTTACTTGGTGTTTGATTATCGATCCGTGACTTGAATTGGTATCAGAGCCAAGTTCAAGAACTCGATAATTGGTCGGCGGCGAGCGGTGGCTTGAGGAGGAGCTATCAATCGGTGATATCGGAACCAAGTTGGGTTTCGGAATCGGGTTTGGTGCGGTGAACGGAATCAGCGATTGCATTCTTTTGTTGAAGTGGGGTTTCTTGTTTTGCCGTTACTTAACCCAAGGAGGCTGCTCAAAAGGTCAAGGTGTGTGGAGATTTCTTCAACAACATCCATCTGTGTTCTTTATCGGAGACAGCGAACCGTAGTTGATCGAGTTTTCCGATTTATGTGATTTTTCGCTGTTGTGATAAAATAATCATAGGTGGTGTTACAAAAGTCAACATACGTTATTCTTGAATTTTTGCACAGGTCACGGAGTCACCAACAAAGAAAAATTAAGGTGTTTTATTTTATTTTATTTTTGGTTCAAGGGCTTCAATTTTTTATTGGTTAAACAAGACAGTTTGATCATTATCGTTGGTTTTTATTTTGAGTTGAACAAGACGGTTCAATTTAGAGTTCGTATTTTATTTGGGTTGAGCGAGAAGGTTTGATTCAAAGTTTGTTTTTTTTCCACGGGTTGAACGAGTTAGGTTTTAACTAAAGGTTTGATTTATTTTGTGAGCAAGCGGGTTCGGTTCAGAAAAGTTGTTCAGACCGAGCAGTTTGTATTTGTTCCAACGAAGTGGAGCAAAGGGGTTTGACGTCAATGTCAGGTGACGAAGAAAGACCGGTAATTCAACCCAAAGCGAGTGGGGGGATATCACTACAGGTTCCAAAGTTGAATGGAACTAATTACATCACATGGGCGATTGTGGTGGAAGCGATCTTGGATGATCAAGACCTATGGGAAGTTGTTCAACCAGAAGAGGGTACGGTTATTGATGAGAAGAAGAATAAAATGGCAAGATCGTTTTTGTTTCAAGTGGTGGATGGCGATATTCTTCTTCAGATTTCTCAATACAAGAATGCCAATATGGATGGCTTTGAAAGCACGGTATGTTGTGGCCGAGCGAGTTCAAAAGGCTCGATTACTAACTTTGAAAAGTGAATTTGAGAAACTCAAGATGGCGGAAAATGAGACTGTTGATGAGTTTGCAGGAAAAATAACAAGTATGGTTTCAAAGGCAACGAGTCTAGGTCACGTGTTCGAGCAAGATGTCTTGGTGAAGAATTTGTTGGATGCGGTTCCAGATAAGTACTTCCAACTCGTAGCCTCAATCGAGCAAAGTGTTGATCTCGATAGTTTGATGTTTGAAGATGCTATTGGAAATTTAAGGAATTTGAGGAACGTTTATGAGGGAGAGAACGCGCTTCAAATTCACAAGGTCAGCTACTTTTCAATCGGTCGGAAAGTAGTTATAAAGGCAAGTCGTATCATCAGTCCGGTAGCCGAGGTAAGGGTTGGCCGAGTTCACAAGGGCGTGGAAGAAGTCGTGAAACCGGAGGTCAAGACCGAGACGATGAGGACCAAGATGGTTGTGAAAACCGAGGTGGTCAAGATCGTGGGTCAAGTCATAAGGGACAAAGAAGAACCAATGATCGTCAAAGGGGAAGAAAGGATAGATCACAGGTTCAGTGTTACCGTTGTGATGAGTTTGGTCACTTTGCGTCTATGTGCCCGGAACGTATGAAGAAAAGGGAAGAATCTAATTTGAACAAAGTTGATGATTTTGATTTATCTTTGTTTATGATAAAAGGTGATCAAAAGACAGTTTTCCTGAATGAATACGGTGTGATTCCAAAGCGTTTCAAAACCGAGACGATGGAGAAAGATGTTTGGTATCTCGACAACGGAGCATTGAATCATATGACGAGTAATAAAGCGTACTTTTATGAATTGAATGAACAAGAAACAGGAACGGTGAAGTTCGGAGATGAATCTTGCATTGATATTCGGGGAAAAGGGTTGGTCTTAATTGAAGGGAAAACGGAGGAGCAGCGCCTGTTGACCGATGTCTACTATATCTAAGCTTACAGTGCAATATCATAAGTCTTGGTCAAGCAACGGAAGGTGGATGCGAGATTCACATGAAACATGATTTGCTAACCATTAAAGATGATACAGGTAAGCTTTTGATGAAGGTGACAAGGACCAAAAACCGATTGTACAAGATTAGCGTTAAGATAACAAGTCCCGGAAACGAGATATCATTGGAATAAAGAATTTTGCAGGTAGGGATCTTCAAAGTGTTGGACTGAAAGAAGGCAAGCCGGTTACGAGTCAGATTCCAATCACAGATCCAAGTTCCAAAATTCAAAGTCCAAAGAAGAGTGTTCAAGAAACTAAACGCGTGGTCAAGGAAGAGATTCAAGCCCAAGGGATGACGTCTAATGATCAAACAAAGTAAGTGTTACTTCAAGCTAGGTGGAGCCCAAAGAACATTGCAAGAGATCAAGAAAAGCCTCGGGAGAATCAAGAGAATGATGACAAGCGTGAAGTTGAAGATCCGCCAATTTCGAGTAGGAAATTAGGGGGTGAGTTGGGTGAGTCTGATACAACAATTGGGGGGTGATTGTTGGCATAATTGTTGTTTGGCCCAAGTGTAAGGCCCAACCAAAGAATTATTAGGGTTATTATATTTGGTAATGTCTTGGCTAGCAAGTTAGGTTAGTCTATATAAGCCGAGTTATGGTTAGACATTACAGATTAAGAAGTTGGTGCAACCGAGTTAGAGTTCATCAAGAGTCAAACCGAGTCAGGGTTTGAGGGTTTGTAATCAGTTTTTTGAGTGAGATTTTTTGATTAATATATTATCTAGAGTTATTCGTTTACTTGGTGTTTGATTATCGATCTGGGACTTGAATTTTGGTCTTCCCTCTTGTGGGCTTAGGTGGGCCAGGCTGCATATTAAAAGTAGTTTCATGCAAAGTGACTAAACACGAGAAAGCGTATCTTGACAACCAAAACGTGCTTACACCCTTAGCATTCGATATTTTTGATTTTCTAGCGTCAGAGGCTGTGGAGCTACTTAGTCGTGTCCAACGGGTCATGAATAACAATGTTATGACTCAACAACCTATGAATGTTATTTTCTAACGACTTATTTTTCTTATCAAAAAGAGCTAGCGGCGCAACTTGTTGTCCGTTTCATCTGTATCGATGTAAACACTATGTTTTTACTTGCTTAATGAATCAATAGTATTTCATTTCTCTGGTTGCATTTTATTTATAGTTTTCCATTCGTGGTAAAATATTATGTATTTGTATGTGGTAATATACTAATATATTAGGCATCTATATATTTCTTTGACAATCAAGATAATTTTGTTATTTTAATTCCAATTATGTTTCCTCTTTTTAATTTTATACGTTTCATTTCTTATGAAGATTAAGCCGTGACTATTTTTTGGTTGTTGTTGAAGGTTTGTAGTTCGCCTTAGTGAAAACTTGCCTGATACCACACTGACTAATGAAGAAGAACCCGTCAAGATTCTTCCTACAAAGTAAACTCGGATACCCTTTCCTTTTATGACCTTTAAGAAGACAGTGATTCTGTTTATAATTGATGTTGATTGTTTGGTTTGTTTTTTAAAGGTTTGAATCTCCCAACAACCAAATCCAGCTTGAATTACCATCCATAACCATCGACTCTGATTTAAATATCCTAACAAGAATCGGACAACAACGAAGTACAAGGTAATTTCAATGACGTTCTTGTGCATCTAGGAGGTTACACTTTTTTCATAATCTTGTAAGTTGTCAAATATATCTCGAAATGAAACTGATATAAATCGTTTATGAGATTGGTATTATATATGAGGTTACACTTTTTTCATCTAGGAGGTTACACCTCCTACCGGGTAAGCTTTTTTAGTTCCATATGTCTATGTATTATATAGAGTATTGCTTGTTTGATCATCTTAAATAAACAAGTTAATCTTCACTACCCTTTTTGGGGTTTCATAGCTCAGAATGAAACCGAGTTTATACATCGTTATAAGATTTCATGTTACACCAACGAATTATTAATTTCCACAATTAGCATATAAATATGAAAAACTTGGAAGAGAGAATTGGATGGACTGATCTTGGTGTAAGTTATTCTTTGGATGTGATTGTAGGATGGATTCAAAGTACATATATAATATTTATTTTTTTAGATTAATAAATGTGTTTTGTTTTTCTTATTAGGTCACATCATCACACAAATCCTAAAAGAACCTACAAATTGTTTATTACATCTTGTGTATTCTTTCAATTATTTTGTTTTTGCCTATGTTTTTAATCCCACAATCTCAACCTCCCCATCAATTACCTCACCACTAAGCTTTTATGTGGTTATTGTTGTAAGTGGATAATTTTGCATGTAGCTTTTCCTTTAACTGTGAACTAATGTTGTTATTGGGCTTTGTAGTAAAATGCATACACCCCATTTGTATACTTGATGTATTAAATGATATGTATCTAGTCTGGTCAAACTAGTTTAATACTATTGTCATGGACAATCGCCAATAGGACCGTAAAAAGAACAAAAATCATCTTTTTTTTTTCCTTTTTCCTCAAGTATACAAAGGCACGTGTCACATGATTTGATAACTCGGGTTTGGAGCATCTTCAACAAGAATGATAATCGATAATTAACGAACAACTTAGAAATAACCGACTTATATTATAACTAGAAAATATAGCTCAAAAAACTTATTACAATATCTTTGATAGTGATAATGGTGATTGTTGTTGTGATATCTAACACTAACTTTGTACATGTATTTATATTAGTCACCCAACTTGATCATCATGCATAATTATATGTCAACTACTCAACTTGACCAACAAGGTGAACTTGGCCACCAAAGAAATGAAAGAAAGTTTCATAATACCCCTTAGACGTCAGTGGTGGATTGCTCCACCGTATGTATCCCACTAGAGGAGAGAAAGAGCCAGATGGAGGAAAGAGATTGCTAGCAGTTTCAATATGATACAAATCAAAACCAAACCCAAAATTTTCACACACACAATTGTATGTTTGCATGTGATGAGAAACTATTCTCTAGCTTCTTAGATGTCCTCCAACAATTCAAGATTTTCCATATGTTCTTTTATCTCCTCTGTCTACAAACACAAGTCATAAAATTAGCATACATAAAACAAAACCAACATTATGAAACTGGATGGGATAAATGAACTAACATATCCTGAAATGGAAACGACAAAATTCTCGTTTCACGATTTGAAAACGACTGGTTCTCACTCCAGAGGGTGGTCATAAGGAGAACCCCCTTCCTTTGATGAGGTTGACGGTATTTATTTTGCAGTCTCTTTAGACAATCATGGCTGGAGTTCAAGTACTAATCCAGTAACTCAGTCTTCAGTACAAGTATTGCACAGTTATTTAGATGATACAAAGTAGCAGATGAAGACATAATAAGGCAACAATGCATCAAGAATTCAACTCAGGCAAATTAACTGTTTGTATATTTTGATTTTGTATGATTTATAGTAATAAGGCTGGTCGCTATGGGCGCCCTCATGGGCGATTTTGGGGCGCGGTGGGCGCCGTACACCGCCGCGGGGCGCGGAGAGGGAGAGCGCGGATGGGATGACCGGCGCCTTCTCTCTCTCTCTTCGGCGCCTTCTCTCTCTCTCTCTCTTCCTGTTATTCACACACATACACATATACATATGCATTTATATATATAATGGGGCGCCAAAAGGGGCTTTAACCATAGCGGGGCGTTATAGAGAAGGGCTTCGAAGCCCCCCGGTGCCTACGTGGCGCTGATGTGGCACTGTGGAGGGGCTTCGATGCCCCTCACCATAGCATACAGTCTAAGAGGTGTTACCCATTGTTGAGTGCATATTGTTAGTTTGGATCAGGCAATATAGTAAGTAAATCAAGAAAACAAGAACAGGATTTAGCCGAATGTAATCTCCTATTAATAATCGAATGATTGAAACAAGCGTAATTGAATGATTACAACTGGAATTTTCGGCTGATTGAAGTGATGAGATAAAACTAAAATACTGAAACGTTTAAATAGATAAATAAAATAACAAACTTAGCAACAAACTAGGTCTTCACAGCTCCTTAATTCCTGGACTTGTAACGTTCAGAATTATAAACGTTGTGGCTGCATAATTAGTCAACATTTAACCAACATTCTCCCCTTGAATGTTGACTTCCTTCTTCTGATCTGCAACTCCCATGAGCTTCTTCATCTCTTCAAACTTGACACGCGATAATGCCTTAGTAAGAATGTCTGCCTTCTGCTGATTTCCACTAATGTGTTCAACACCAATTTTCTCTCTTTCAACACATTCACGGATAAAATGGTACTTCGTGTCAATATGTTTGCTCCTCTCGTGAAAAACGGGATTCTTCATGAGAGCAATTGCTAATTCATTATCAATGAACAACTTAACCTTCTGAGCTTCTCTTCCAACCAGGTCACTAACCATATTTCTCAGCCACAGACCTTGACAAGCCGCTGCAGTTGCAGCCATGAACTCCGCTTCACAGGAACTTAGAGCTACCGTGTTCTGTTTTTGTGATGACCAAGTGACTAGATTACCTGAAAAATAAAATGCCATACCAGTAGTTCCCCTCCTGTCTTCTAAATCCATCCCATAACTGCTGTCACTATACCCTTGCAGCCTACCATTACCCTCTCTTTTATACTTCAGACCATGACTAACCGTACCTCTGATGTACCTGAGGATCTGCTTAACCGCTGCAATGTGACTTTCTTTTGGAGACTGCATGTATCTACTCACCACTCCAACTGAGTAACTAAGATCTGGCCGAGTGTGCAACAAATAACGAAGACAGCCAATAATCCTTCTATACTCAGTTGGATCAACGTCTCTACCTGCTTCATCTTTTGAACTGTAATTTATGATGCATTGGGCATTTAGTTGCAATACAGCTACTCATACCTGCCATATTCAAAATTTTCTTAGCATAGCTTTCTTGCTTCAATATGATTCCATCCTTGACTTGCTCTACCTCAATCCCAAGATAGTATGTTAAACTGCCCAAATCACTCATATCAAAGATGGACTTCATCCTTCCTTTAAACTCTCCAATTTTCTCTTCACTTGATCCCGTCACAATCAAGTCATCTACATAGACACCAACGATAATAACATAATCTGGTTTGTGTACCTTATACACTGCTTGCTCGTGTGCACACCTGCTAAAACCGAGGTCTTTGAGTACTTTATCTAATCGAGCATTCCATGCCCAGGGTGCTTGTCTCAACCCATAAAGAGCCTTGTGCAACCTATAAACCATACCTTATCTGCCCTTAATTTCAAATCCCGTTGGCTGCCACACATAAACTTCTTCCCTAAGTTCACCATTTAGAAAGGCTGACTTGACATCTAAATGATGTACAAGCCACCCTCCTTTAACTGCAATTGCCAACAGCAATCTGATTGTTTCCAGCCGTGCGACTGGAGCGAAGGCATCTTCGAAATCAATTCCTTTCTGTTGCACGTACCCTTTGGCCACCAAACGTGCTTTATGCTTTATCACATTTCCTTCAGCATCTCTCTTCAACTTGAACACCCACCTTAGCCCAATTGCTTTATGACCAACTAGTAATGAGGTTAGTGTCCATGTGTTATTTCTTTTAATTGAAGCCAACTCTTCTTTCATGGCGTTTAGCCATGGTTCTTCAGCTGCAACCTCGTCAAATGAAGTTGGCTCACCATCAGCCAACAATAGCCCAGCATCTCTATCATACATTTCTCGTACTTGACTCTTAGTCATCTCATCAGTTGTTTGATAAATTCCATCTACTGAACGAAACCCTTGGGGAGGGGTGTGATCATATGGAACAGTTTGGTTCGTTGTGTTACAACTTGAGGACTGAGGACTAATCGAACCATTCATACGCACACCTGGTATGTCAAACTGAAAATTAGGGCTGGATATCGGAGTACCCTGATTGTCAAAATCGTTCTCAAATTTAGAATACCTTTGACTTTACTGCACGTGTGGTTGGCTATCTGGTTCTGGTTCATCAGTTAAAATACTAGCCCACCAAGGTGCAGTAGGCTCAGTATGTTGCTTTTGCTTCCAAGCCCATTTACGAGTTTCAGCAAACTCAACAGCACTTGGTGATGCAATCACCACTTTCATCGTATCAGGATTCAGAAGCCTGTACCCTTTTGTGCCTTCCACCATTCCCAAATGGACCATTGGTGTTCCACGATCACTCAACTTCATGATCTTCTTTGACAAATCTTTCACATAGGCAACACACCCAAAAACCTTCACATCAGTAAGCTTAGGTTTTCTATTTTTCATCACTTCGTATGGTGTTGCAGCCTTCACAGACTTTGTCAAGACTCGATTGAGCAGGTATACTGAATGTCTGACAGCTTCCCCCCACATCTGATCTGGAACGGACATTGTCTTTAACAACGATCTGGTCATTTCAACCACGGTTCTATTTCTGCGCTCTACAACTCCATTTTGATGAGTGTAGGGTGCAGTTAGTTGACGTCTAATGTTCATTCTCTGGCAGAAATCATTAAACTGGAGGGAATTAAACTCGCCAACCCGATCTGTTCTCAACATCTTTAGCTGGTAGGGACAATTTTGTTCCACTTGTGCTTTAAACTTCTTAAACAAAATAAAGGCTTCATCCTTTGTTTTTAGCAAGTATACCCACATAAAACGAGTAAAATCATCAAAAATTAGGAGAAAGTACCGGTTACCTCCATATGTTTGTGGAGTAATAGGTCCACACAGATCGGCATGGACTAGTTCAAGAGGTCTTGATGCCCTCCACTGAGCTTCTTTTGGTACCGGCTTACTGATTTGCTTAGCGACCATACACCCCTCACATATCTGTTTGGGGTGATTTATACAAGGCATGCCAATCACAATATCTTTCTTAGCCATGTATTCTAGAACATTGAAATTAACATGGCCCATCCTAGCATGCCAAAGCCAGGCCTCTTCGTCCATATGAGCACCTAGACATACCGGTTTTGTAATTTTTAATGAAATCTTATACAATCTGTTAACTGACCTCTTGATCTTCATAATAAGTTTTTCATGTTCATCATACAATTTCAGCATACTTCCCTGCATATGAACATCATAGCCCTCCTCCGTGAGCTGTCCCAAACTTAATATGTTACTGGTGAGAGCCGGTATATAATATACATCAGGAATGAGTATATGTTCACCAGTTCTACTTTCAAACACCAGTGGACCCTTGCCTTTAATCTGGACCTTAGACCCATCTCCAAACCGAACTTGACCTGTTATATTGCAATCCAACTCGGTAAATGAATCACGCATGCTTGTCATATGGTTACTCGCACCATTGTCAACATACCAAACATCTTTGTTATCACTGATATTTGGAAACTGTTTGTCTTCATTCAAGAGAACCATAGATGGTGCATCTTCACCATGAACAGTCAAGTAGAGGGCCGGTTCCTCTTCTTGAGTTTGTGTTAAATTGGCTTCATCTCTCTTTTCTTTGGGCTCTTTGCATTCTGACGCATAGTGCCCGTGCTCATGGCAATTGAAACATTCAATATGCCTTTTGTCTTTGTTCTTTGGCCAGTTTCTTTGATCTTGGTTCCCTATGTGCCCACCACGATTACCCCTACCACGGCCACGTCCTCGAGAACCACTTCGACCACCCCGATCGGTCTTACTATATCCGCCTGATTTCTGATTTGGAACCTGTTGACTTCTTCCTTGCCTCTTCAAGTTCGACTTTATTTCAGATTTGGTAAGCAACAAACTATTTTCAGTAGCTTGTTGCGATTGACGAAGCTTAACTCGATCTTCATAAGCTTTTAAGTGTGCAATCGCCTCTTCAAATGGCATCGTTTCAACATCTGAACTCTGCTCAATTGAGGCCACCAAATTTATAAATCTCTCAGAGACCGTGTCAAACAACTTACGTACCAATTCTTCGTCTTCCAACTTTGCCCCGACACTATTGAACTTCGACACCATACCTGATAATTTTCCTGCATACTCATCAATTGTATCTCCATCTTTCATCTGCAACCCTTCAAACTCGCTTTTCAGAATATGCAACCGAGCCTTCTAAACACGTTCAGCACCCACATACCGAGATTTCAACGAATCCCAAACTTCTCTGGCCATCTTCTTCTTCGCGGCCTGCGAAAGAATCTCTTCAGGGATTGCCTGAAAGATGAAAGCTCGAGCCTGCTTGATCTTCCGTTCATCCATAACCACACCGGTTGGTGGCTCGATGGCGTCCACAACCCGCGGGCGTCCATAGTAGCTTCCATCTTGATGGCCCAGGTGTTATAGTTTGTAGGTGTAAGGATAGGATATTGGAATGGGATTGAGGTTTCCTTTGAGGAACTAGGGTTTGTGATGGCAGACATGGTGTTGAATTTAGAGAATTTTTGCATAGAATTGGATCAGAACGTGATGCTCTGATACCAAATGTTAGTTTGAATCAGGCAATATATTAAGTAAATCAAGAAAACAAGAATAGGAATTAGCCGAATGTAATCTCTTATTAATAATCGAATGATTGAAACAAGCGTAATGGAATGATTACAACTAGAATTTTCGGCTGATTGAAGTGATGAGATAAAACTAAAATACTGAAACGTTTAAATAGATAAATAAAATAACAAACTTAGCAACAAACTAGGTCTTCACAGCTCCTTAATTCCTGGACTTGTAACGTTCAGAATTATAAACGTTGTGGCTGCATAATTAGTCAACATTTAACCAACACATATGCCCGTAGATGGTTGGGGGAATTTGACTAGATTTTGAGGCATGCTCAAAGATGGTCAAATTCTTAAATACTTTATCATAATCTTTTTATAAAGTTTACAAATTTTACCGGAATAATCAACAACTAATATGATATTCTGGAAATCCTTTCCCAGCAGATCGATTTCCTCTTGTAAATTCGTTGCTTTCATCTAAGTATGAAATTTTCCTCTGCTCAATAAAACTCTCAGTTGCATCCTCGGCTTCTTAAAGCGACTATGTCCAACCTTGGTAGCATCTATAGTGAGTTCCCATGGGTAGGTGGTAGAGTATCAAGTCACCATTTATCTAGATCCGAGTCTACATCACATTAGATGGATTTACTTCCTCTTACGTTTTAACAAAGCTATTTACTTTTGTCTAACGAATGGTATTGGGGAATACCATTGGATCGTCACTTGATAGCTTTGCTTCATATTTGGCGATCCAGGCATATACCATATTTGATTTGCTTGCGTTACTACGGGACAACTAAATAAGTCGGCAAAATAGCGAGTAGGGTCGAACATTTACATAGGACTACTAAATACAGAAATCTGTACTATCCTATCATATCCATAATTATCAACACTTAATCTTGTTCAAGCCTAGATACTTGGTCAAGCACCTAATTCGCTAAAACCGGTAGCTCTGATACCAACATGTCACACCCGATCACATGGCCTAGACATATGATTAACAGTTAGACTTTTGTCAATTGTATTAGGCGACCTTTTTTTTAGCGTACCTTACGTTGGTATGTATGTGGTACGCTAGATAAGCCTTGTTGTGTGCTATCATTACACGGAGGCCTAGTGGCCTACACTGACCCAACTTGGGCTACGCTGAGGGACTGTCATGTCGAATTTATCATTATAACACACACACACACACATACACATATGTAACATGTTTACCCTTCCACTTCGTTGTAAGATATTTGTCTTATATGAAATCAATTTTTTTATTTAGGGTGCTATTAAATATAGCTTGGCCCAATAATCAAACCTTGTATTTGTTTTATACATCTTTGCCTAGTCTCTTTTAACCGGATTGACAATCGTGTCGGGTTGTTGGATTTAATATTTGAACTTAAGCAAGACCTATATATATCTTTATGTCAAAGACATTAACACTAACATGGATACATTTAAAATCATGTACCTCGAGCACATGATGTATAATTAACCCGTTTATCAAAACACAACTGGGCTGGCATTTTATAATCAGGTTGTAAACGTGTTAAATATGTTAAACTTGTCAACCCAAACACGACCTGTTTATTAAACATATTAGATATGACAATCTAAACAATACATGACTTAGTGTTAAGTTTCAGGTCTTTTAAAAATATCACTTGCCACGTTGTCATCCATTGATTTTATTTCTTGCGAAAAACGACTATTAATATTAACATGATTCAATCTGTGATAGATTATTCCATGGTGTAACTACTTTGTCATATAATCTATATGTACCTGAAGAAGCGGGGATCAAAACGTTGTTAGGGTTAGATATACGCTCCAACCGGGTGTGGATTTAGTAACGTGGTTATGTCAAATGAATCGTGGATAGATCGAGCTTCTACAAAACAAATCACCGTGAGTTGCGGAAGCGTCCAAGGGGCTAAGAGCTTCTGGGCCTGTTTCCTTATTTTATGGCCCTTAGTAGCAGTTGCAAAACGTTAATTGATATATAGTAAATTAAATGTTAACACATAACTGTATATTCGAATAAGCAATAATAAGTCTGACATCATGTTATTCCTATATGAATATGAACGCTTTAAATCCACAAGTCTTAACCTCTAAGAGCATTCCCAACCCGTCCCTCATCCCTATCTCTATAATTATATTACAAAACAGTTCTCTTTCAGTCTCAGGTTGTCGTTGTCAAAGGATACTTACCAAAAGCTTAGATCTCAGGGAGTGTTTGTCAACCCCTATGGATGTCACTTTCATTATTTAAATAATTGAATACCATTCATGCCATAATCTTTTACTCGTTGAGAGATTCTTCCACTTTGAGTTCGTGGCAGACTGAGGTGGGGTCGACGCAATCCATCATAAATAGACCTGCCTCCTGCATTTCATTTCATTTCATTTTCATTGTAACAAAATGGGGAATACAGAATATGATCACTCCACAGCGTTACCTCTTCCTGTATCCGGCAGCAGAGTTATCCCGTCACGACCCCCCCCCCCCCCTTTCGCAGTACGCTGTAAGCCTACTGTTCAACCTTGTTTTTTCTTCTCTTGTCTTTTCTAAGTCAAATTTAACCCCGTTGTTGTTATTATTATTATTATTATTATTATTATTATTATTTTCTCTAAAGTTATTCAGCTCTCATCAGCCGGATGTAGTTCACAAAGAAGAGCGTAACCTTAATCCTGTTCTCCCCACTATTGAGTAAGCAAGCTCTTTCTTCATTCGTATCCTAATCACAATTTTTCTCTTTATTTCACACGCTTTTGTTGGATGCATGATTCAAACTTACTAATATGAAATCCATTCAGTTTTAAGATTTTTTTTATGTATGTCTTGATAAATTGCATAACAGCCAAAATTTATTCGACTGTGATCCAAATATTCTTTCAAGAGATGTTTTATTTTGTAAACCTTCAATCTGGATTTACGCGTTTAAATAGAATGCCAATTATTACATCTTTTTTATGTAGGACTTCCATAGGAATGTTGCATGACCAAGCAAGCAAAGACATAGGCATAGAGATTCCCAGCAAGGATGCCGAAATTGAAGATCGCACTAGTAATTCACCACCTATTCGGTAAGTTTTCGTAATATTCATTTTGATTTTTGAGTTTGAATTGTAAGAAGAATTTGAAACTTTTTTCTACATCTAATACAACATGTTAATAACTTTAAAACAACGTCCTGTTAAGGGTTTCATAATCTTGTAAGATCTAAGATGTAAACTTTTTCTTGAAATGAAACCGAGTTTATATACATAGCTTTTGAGTTTGATTCCCTAATTTTTGAAATTTCTTGTTATGTTCGTTAATTATTAATTTCCACAACTAGCATCTATATATATATTCCCATTTTAAACAAATATTGACACTTTTAGTATTGATCTTAATCACTAATCAGATGCATAAATATTGAATAATTTGGACAAGTGGAGGAGAGAAACAGATAGGTTATCTTGGTGTGAGATTTACTTTTGATTTGATTGTAGGATGGTTTATAAGTGCATAGTATTTTATTTTTAAGATGTTCTTATATTGTAAATTGTAATGTAAATATGCAATTTGATAACATGTATTCTTGATTTTTCTATATCAGGTCACATCATCACGCAAGTCCTAGAAGAGGTGCATACTTGCTTGGTATGTATCTAGCATTTTTGGGACTCGTTTTGACAAAGCTTTTACAGGAAGACCACACAAATTCACTTGTTGCCAGCCCCTTAATAATTTTCTCTATCGTTGCCTAGCCATGGCTTTTATGGATCTATCATCTATGTATCTTGACTTGGATGTATGTTTTGAGTGTTTAGAAAACTCAGTTGCGTCTTATGAGAACGTGGGTCTTCGTTGGTACATGATCCTAAAAGATGCTTATCACATCTTGTGTATTCTTGCATTTTGTTTCGCTTTTGCCGATGTTATTAAGCCCTCACCCTCCCCTTCACCTTCACACGGCCCCTTCCTCTCACCACCAATACCATCATGACTAGACTGGGTATAGTACGTAAGATTTTATGAGGTTATTGTTTTAAGTATAGTATTTTTGCATTAGCTAGTGCTTACTATGAACTTTTATGTTATTATTGTTGCAAGTATTTCAAGAGCTTTACTTTATAAACAATCAATCATACACAGTATAATCCCATCAATAGCAAAGCTATAAACAAGAGTATGGGTAGGGTGAGATATAGGCTTTTCATCTAGCAAAGCACCCATTTTAATTAAGTTTTAATATTTAACCCGTTGATTTTCTTTCTCACAGATATTTTTTACATATGATATGATTGGTAATAGGTTATTTCAAATACACGAGATCTAACCTAGCTATTAACTATTAACATACATCTCAGAAGCTATTGCGATCTTCACTAACCAACCCATATAAATATATACAAAACTAGTGCAACATCAACAAATTCATTACCGCAGATCATTCTCATATCAAATGTAAAGAAAAACATAAGCTTAAAACTCGCCATTATGATACAAAATGAGGAAGAAATGTAAATCTTGTAATCAGCCAACAACAAAATCTTTGATAATAAAAACAAAATTATGTTACTAGCTTGTGGTTTCCTTCTTCAACTTTGCTAGTTCTTGCCTTACAACTCCAGCCTTCTGCAATGTCACAAATTGCAACATAGACAATGAGTATAACTATTAATAAAATGCCCAAAAATCAGAAATAAACAAAAAATATTTAAATCTTATTTACATTAATCTTAGCCAACATGATTTTGAACCTATCAAAGTCATTAAGTGACGCTCTCTTCTTCTGCACGATAAGCTTTCGTCCCCAAGAACTGCTCTCCCACTTATTCTTAACATCTGCAAATAACCAAAATTTCAGTTGATCATAAAGCCACAAAAGAACAACGCATATATACTACCAAATTTAACAGATACATACCGGCAGCCTCCAAAGCAGCAACCAAAGTTTTCTTATTTGGAACTCTTTTGATGTCGATCTTAATGTCTGTCAATGTTAGCCTTTTAAAGTTCATTTGACCCCTCACCATGTCAGGTGCATCAACAAGAGCCTGCCAATAAGCAAAAGTCACCCATTAATATATATATTTTACAAAAAACACACAAAAGGTTAAGGTGTGCATGAAACCAATCCAAAACCAAAAGAACTGAAAGCAAACAAAACCAAGCAGTTCGATTTTGGTAAAACCAGACCAAACCAAATTTGTTGAAATTTCATTTTTAATTTAGGTAATCTATAAGAATTAAATATGCATTGTAACTCAAATATTTTAGCCCACATGTATACTAATGAGTTAAGTATTAGTTCACAAAAGAATAGACCCGAGATCATTTATTTGGGTCTAAATTTTCCAACCAAAAAATTTCAAGCCCAAATGGCAAAAAATCAATAACTAACTTTTTGGTTCAGTGTAAATAAGAGCGTAAACAACCCAGGCCGAGTCCGAGCTCAAATTATTATTAACTAACTAATTTATAAACATTTATAATTATTTCATATATTTTGAGAAGAACCTTAAACAAACCTAAGCTCAGCTCGAGCTCGTGCGCGGTACCTCAAACAAGCCAAATCTCAGCTATGTAATGTAAAACCAATACTTACAATTCAAAAAATGTTTTAATAAACTTAACAATACACAAAGCTCATTAATTGAGCTTCCGGAACAAGTGTAAGCATAGGATCAGTTACTAAAGGAGGTTATATGAGCTCGAACTCAACTAATTTAGCTCGCAAGCCTACCTAACCTAACAAAGGCAGTTACTTGTAAATGTGTTTAAAAAAATAATAAAATTAGAGTTAAAAAGCAATGGACAAATAGAGGTAAATGAAATAGAAGAGAGAATGTATGTTTTGATCAATGACATCGACGATGACCACGAGCTTTCCGTAGTCTTTGCCGTAGTTGACAAGTGCGATTCTTCCGATCTCCACGTACCTCTTGAACGGCTACAATAATAATAATAATAATAATCAAAGTTATACATTAGGCATGAGCCTGCCGAAAGAAAGAGTGAAAATTAGGTTTTTGAATTACCATTTTCGGAGTCCTGTGTGTGGGGAGTTGAGAAGAAAAGAAAGGTCTGTTCTGTGCGGTAGTGAGGATGTGATGGTTAGGGTTTATAAGTTGGGCTCGGCTCGGCTCGGCTTTTATTTTGAATTTTAACACGGGCTTTATTAAGACTTTTTCTTTTTTTAACAAATATAAATAAATAAAAGCGTGATCCTTTACGACAAAAGTTTATTAATAACTTCCAATTGTTATTATTAAGGGATTTCGATTTTTATCTAAAGGACGCGTTCGTTTCACAGACTTTTTTTAAAGGATTTAGAATTAAAATTGGAATTGGAATGGTATGTTTGACAATCCCTATTATGTGTTTGGTTGGTTAATATGTATTGGAATTGGAATCTTTTTCATTCTCGGGTTTTTTTTTTAAACCCCTCAAAAAAAATTCAAAAAAATAAATAAATAAATCATAACTCAAAATATAAATCAAAAACGAAAAATATAAAAAAACTAAAACGTTTCCGCCTTTGCCCTCGTTCTACAAAAAAAAAACCTGACCCAAAACCCGTTTTGACCCATTCCGACCCGGACCCATTCTGACCCGAACCTTTTGACCATAACCCATTCCGACCGAACCAAAACAACCTTTTTTAGTTGACCCATTCCAACCCATGACCCGTTTCGACCCAACCCAACCCATTTGCCACCCCTACTGATTAGGGTTAATAAAACAATCCTTTATTTTCCATAACAATCCTTATAAAATAAGTGGGATTTTAAAATCCCATGAAATGTAGGATTTGATGGGATTTAGTTTCCATTCCCATTGTTTCATTTAACGAAACGAACATATCAATTCATGGGATTTAAAATCTCATTCCTTAGAATTCTTTACAAATCCTTGAAACGAACACGACCTAAAATTTTAGGCATACAATATACCTTTTTTGAAACTTTATAAGAAGAATGGCCAACTCTTGAGTGCAAGGTCAACCAAAATACGACTAATTTAGCTAAACATGCCCATGGGTTCAACTCAAATAGACACAAACTCGTTTACACTAAACTCAAACCTTTAAAATTTTCAGTTAGATACATGCAGTGTTAGAAATTCACGTTCATGATCCGTCTAATACCAAACCACAAATGGGTCAACTAGGTCGTTCAATTAACCCGAGCACTGAAAACTTTTACATTACCTTTGTCATTGTATTAAGAACCAATTTTGAAGACGCACAAGCAACGGCTCCATGTGGAGGCATATGATTGAGACCAACAACCGAAGATATGCTGATTATGGATTCTTGAAGAGGTAGGTCTCAGCAGAGCCCAGTTGGACCCGCAAGACTCACCTTGAAGAGGGACGTCTGCGCAGTTGGACCCGCAAGACTCACCTTAGAGGGGCGTCTGCGCAAAGACCAACTGGATCCGCAGGACCCACCATGCTCAGAGAGATGACGTCCTTACGCGCAGTACGCAAGCTGTTCCCGCAGGAAAAGCCTCCCAATGGTGACGTACCCCGCCTGTTCCCGCAGCTGCGGATACTAGCCATCAGGGAAGGCTACCCGCACTAACAGCAAGGCTACACGCACAAGGCACTAACTCTCAAATAATTCAGTGTCACCTGAAGGAATGAGCAAGCCAGTAATACTCCCGCCCAAAGCCGGGAATACTCCCGCCCAAATGAGCCAGTCCGTACGCTACTGGAGGATCTTTTGTACTATACCTGCCAAGGTATGGACAAAAGATCTGACCAAAGCAGCGACAGCTCACTGACAACAGTACGACGAGGAGCACGCTCTAGTACTTAATGTCACTATCAGCCGCTGCCTACTCACCAACCCCTGTCGTGGCACGCACATAGCCTGCAGTTGGTGGAAAATGAATAGTACACAGCCGGCCATGTCACTATCAGCCGCTGCCTACCCACCAACCACCAGCATGGCACGTGCGTAGCCCACAGTTGGTAGAAAAGGAATATTATACAGCTGGCTGTACCTGCTTGGATACCTACCTTCGGCTATAAATACTCCAACACCTTGGAACGGTATCATTATCTTGTATCTTATCTGCTCTAGCTATTTCTCTTAATATACACTTATATTCAGAGCAATCTAGTCTGATTCTCACGCCGGAGGGTGGTCACAAGGAGGTACCCCCCCCCTTCTCAGTGACGAGCTCACGGTGTCTGTTTTGCAGATCATCAGAAGAATAACCATCTTTGCCGGACCTAACCCTCGTGGGAAACATCTACTTAACCCCTAGATTATCCGTAATCTGCCGGGGTCACTTAGTGTTTCTTCATTGGCGCCATACGTGCATAAAAGCTAGAACTAATTCTTTTTCAGTTTTTTCAAAACTTCTGGAAAGATGGTTAAGGTTACTCCGTTGCCAAGGCCAACGAGTGACCAAGAAACTCCGGTAACCACAACCCCAGCTACTGGGGGGAACACCGGCGAGTACACAAATTTTACGAACACTACCCCGGTTACCCAAGCCGGGGCAAGTGCAGTAAACTTTACGAACACTACCCCGGTTACCCAAGCCGGGGCAAGTGCAGTAAACAATCCTCCCCTGGGATTCATTGATACCCAGGTGGAAAGACGACAGACGAAGCTTCCCCGCCAAACACTTGATCAAGTTAAAGCGTGGGCGGAAGCACGTCAGAAGGAATTCCAAGCTGAGTTGGATGAACGCTTACGTTCACTCCAACAGGCTGACGAGTTCGGAAGCACTCAACAGCTCAACATGAGCAATGAGTGCGAGTACTGGGACGATGATTCGGAGGAGTCCGACAGCGACGCAAACCCTCGCCATAGGGCGAAAGGGAAGCGTAAGGAAACGGACTTCCAACGAAGAATGAATTTTGGAGAAACCTTCAAACAAAGGAACGCGGGGGGAAACCCACGTGACTTCTCCAAAACCTTTAGACCGACTGTTGCAAATACGGGAACGTCCAAGTTTGCAAGGGACATTGCGGAAGCAATCGCCCCGAAGAGTGCTAAACAGATGTCCAACATCGGCACATATGATGGTATATCTGACCCAGACGATCATTTGAACAGATTCATAGCGGGGGCAACCGTCAGCAATTGGACGGAACCCACGTGGTGTTACATGTTCCAAATGACGCTTGTTGGGGCAGCCAGAGCGTGGTTCGACCGTCTACCGGTCCACCACATCTACGATTGGGCTGACTTCCAGCAAAAGTTCAGCCAACACTTCAGTCAACAAAGAAAGTATACCGAAGAGCAATGGACGATCCTCAACTGCATCCGAGAAAGAAGATGAGTCTTTACTAGACTTCATCACGCGCTTCAATTCAAAGAAACTGAGTCTGGGCACCATAAGCGAAGATCTTGTTCGCGCAGCTTTCATCCAAGGCGCCGAATACCCAGAGCTTATCCGCACATTGACGGGTAAAGACGGCATGCCATCCACATGGGATGCCATCATGACAGCAGCTAAACGCTTCGCGGAAACGGAAAAGCAACTGGGTAGAGATCTTCCCCAGAGCACAAACCTCTACACTCAGAAAACAAGAGAAAAAAACGTCCTTACCGCCCGACTAAACAAAAAGAGGAAGCTAGGCATTTGGCAGTCAAGGGTAAACTTTGACATCTCATCTGGGTCACACCCTCGGTTAGGCGGAAGGGATAACATGCAGTTGTCGAACCGGAACTCCAGATGGACGCCACTCACCCAAAGCGTCACCGAGATATTCGCCACCGAGAGGCTCCCATGGCCAGAGGCTCCAATTATCCGACAGCGTCCAAACGCTGATCAAAGCAAATCCTGTGACTTTCACAGGACAAAAGGCCACACCACCGAGGAATGCTTAGACTTGAAGGACGTCATCGAAGCATTTGTCAGAGATGGGAAACTCACGCACCTCGTGGCGCAATGAACGCTGAGCAGGCTAATGCGTGTAGAACCCCAGTTGGGGAAAACACGAATGAAACTGCAGCTTCAATGTTGGAGACTACATACTGCGTAAACAACGAGATTCCGAACCAGGTGCATATCGGCTCGAAAGGCTCGATGACACCCCCATCCCAAGAACATGGAAGGGAGCTCAATTACACAGGTTGCATGTAGATCAATTCCAAACTTATAAAGAAAAGGCCCAGAGCCACTTCTAATGGAAATGATTCTCCTTATTACATTGACGCTGATGGTCTTACATTTATACTTATGAACTTTCCACACTGATATGCAGGTATTCACCGCAAAAATAAGTGGGGAAGTAAGTCGTTGCGTGTGGAAGGCGGCAAAACCCGCATAAACACAAAACGGCAAAAATTTCTAAGAGATGAGGACAACCTTCACGCAGGTCAGTTATAGGTAAAGTTTGGTCATCCCACTAAATGAAAGTGACGGTCCTACCCGCACCATCATGATAGAGAAAACTGAACATTAACCTATTGACAACCGCGCGTCGAAAGGTTTAACTTATTCAAAACACCGATGCCGGTATTCACCGCATAAATAAGTGGGGAAGTAAGTCGTTGCGTGTGGACGGCGGCAAAACCCGCATAAACACAAAAAACGGCAAAAATTTCTAAGAGATGACAACCTTCACGCAGGTCAGTTATAGGTAAAGTTTGGTCATCCCACTAAATGAAAGTGACGGTCCTACCCGCACAATCATGATAGAGAAAACTGAACATTAACCTATTGACAACCGCGCGTCGAAAGGTTTAACTTATTCAAAACACTGACATGCCGATATTCACCGCATAAATAAGTGGGGAAGTCGTTGCGTGTGGACGGCGGCAAAACCCTTATAAACACATAAAACGGCAAAAATTTCAGAGATGAGGACAACCTTCACGCAGGTCAGTTATAGGTAAAGTTTGGTCATCCCACTAAATGAAAGTGACGGTCCTACCCGCACACTCATGATAGAGGAAACTGAACACTAACCTATTGACAACCACGCGTCGAAAGGTTAACTTATCCAAAACACTTGGAAAATTGCTAAGTTAAACTAAAGTATGCACGAGCGAATCATATATTGTTTATGAGGCACAAGTGCCAAATTAAATTATAATATGCATGAGCAAGTCATATAACGTTTATAAAGCAAGTCATTAAGTGAAAGTGACGGTCCTAGCCGCACAAACATTTATATTTCATAAAAAATTCAAACATTACAAGAATGGCCAGGTATCTACCCGCCTACAGTAATGTAAATCTATCCTAACGGTGGGAAGGGATCTCAAGGTTCAAACTTCAGGACCACTCCCTCCAAATCTACTCGAACCCGCACCATCAGTTGGCTGTGGCGGTTCAAGGAAAGTCTTGAAAATGGTTAGCCCATCATCAGCAGCAGCAATTTCGTTCACCTTCTCCACCACCGGATGCGGGAAGGCAGCATACTGGTTCACTGCTTGGTCATAGGCAGCTTCAGTGTCCATGTCATAGAGGGAAGTTGGAAGGCGGGATGCCCTTCTCAACAAACCCCAGACCAAGCAAGAAACCAGCCTTTTCCCCATCCTCATGAGAAGCGTTGAGGGCTGCGCTCATGGCATCGTCATAAGATGTGTTCGTGAAGATCCGATGCACAACCTACAAAAAAAATATATGTATCAAAAACTTTTATAAGTATAAAGAAAAGCGTAAAGACATTATGAAGTTACGCATACCTGCGATAACGCTTCTCGTAAAAGCCATTCCTTGGTGATCAGAGCTTCCTGGAGGGCAGCTTGAGCTTGGTTGCGGGCGCGTTCGGCTTCATTTTTGTTAAGGTTGGCAAGCAACACTTCCTTAGCAGCAGCCTCTTCAACGCCCTTCAGCTTACGCTCAGTATGATCAAGCATACCCCTCTGGTCCAAGATCTCTTGAAGCTTCTTGGCGTCTTCCATGGCCAAGGCATCATGAGCCTGTTGGAGCCTCTCTAGTTTGGCTTTAAGCTCCTCATTCTCGGCGCGCAGAGGCTCAGCAACAGCTTCAGCTTTGATGGCCCTCTCGGTCGCATTCCGCGCAGTTTCCTTAGCCAACCTAAGCTGTTCGTTAACAGCTTGGGTAGCCTTGGAACGGGCCTCGAGCCGGGCCTGAACTTCAACCTCGAGGGCCTTGAAGGCCTTTTCCTTCTCCGCAGCAATGGCGGAAAGTCTCCTGTTCTCCTCCCGGATAGCCCGCGCCTGAGCCACTTCCTGGCTACGCGCCGCCTTTAACTTGTCGTTTTCACGACAAAGCAACTCGACGCGCGGCTGCATCCGGGCAAGGAGAATCTGAAGCTCGTTCGTCAGCCTACCCTCCTGGTAGCTAGACATAGCTTCCCCCAACGCACCACTTGGGGCTGCGTGACGCGCCCACTCGACGCAGTCCACAGCCGTCCGAAGGGTTGTTCCCCGGCGGATGTTCCACCGCGGAACATACACCTCATTGGAATCCGAAACTGCAAAAACAAAAAGCAGTTAGGAAAAGATGATAAAAAAAATAGGCCAAAATAACCCTACGCACCTGTAGGGTCGACAACAGGCCGGTAGCCGCCAAACCCATCACCCGAACCTAAGGGATATCCATCCAAGAGGTCAGGCAGATGGGAAGGAGGCAGAGATTGGCTAAAAGCCCCAACGCCGAACATACCTGATGAACCGGCCGGGGGCACGGTTGAAGCCGCCGCGGTAGAGACCATCGGAGGTGAACTCACTGGAGGTGAACTCACAACCGTGGCCGCCGCTGCGGAGGAGCCCGCAGAGAAAATCACCGCCGGCTCAGTGAAGGATGCAGTAAAGATGGCACTGACAGCCGGCGGAGATGACGTCACAATTGGAACAGTTGCCTCAACGGGATGAGCAACTGAACCAACACTGCAAACAGGCGCAGCTGCCTGGGTCATCGCCTCGGGTAGGTTGACCAAACCTACCTTCGTGGGTCCAGAACTGCTCCTTCCCGCATCACTTTGGAATGCGGTTACATCCACGCCTGCATGAAGACAAGATATTAAAAACAATGGCGGAAAGAATTGCGGGTAAGATAAATAAAAAGTACTTACGAGTTTTCTTAATCTTGAAGGTTCTGACGGGCGGGGACGAACCCGATGGAACTGGCCTCTTCACACCAGTCACCGTTGTAGAACTTGGTCGCGCGGAGGTGGCAGCCGTCTCAACCTCCGAGACAGTTTTCTCACCACCACCAAGGTTCCCTGCCGCCTCCTCACTTTCGGTCTCCGAGTCAGACCGGTTCCCCTGATCGGCAGTGGAGGCAACCTTCGCCTTGCCCTTCACGCCGGCAGCTTTCTTCTTCCTCACGAAGAAAGGACCATCTGCGGATTCCTCATCAGAAGATGACAAAATTAGAGAAACTCCAGCAGAGGTTTGAGCATGAAGAGGGCGAGGGTTAATGAAACCCTTACCTGGCCGCGTGGCGCTCAGAATTTCGTGGCCTGGCGGGTAGACCTCCACAAACCGATCCGCCGTTTGCTCCAAGATGGGCAACTCGTTCTCGTCGAGAGCACGAGTACCCAACCAAGCGGGACCACCGCTCTCACGCGGTTGCAGAAGCGACTGCAAATTGTTCCCCTCTGAAAATAAACAGAAAAGCAGTTAGAAGAAAAACCCTAAATCAGCAAAAAGAGATGGATCATACCATAGGGAATAGAATTCGAACCGTATTCAAGAACGATGGGAATCTGTGGCGCCTCTGCCCCAGCATCCTTCCATACCCGGCTCATCCCAAGCATCACCATCTCAGACTCCGCAAAGCGATAAACCGGAGTCTGGATCCGGGAGATCTTGGTAAACCATTCCGCCTCCTGGTAGTTGGAGGCGTGAAGGTTCGGGAGTGCTCTCCCGTTCTTGAATGTCATCGCTATGGGGACGACACGGGCAGAGATATAGAAGAACTCCCGCTTCCAAGACCGAAGACTGCGCTCGGTAGCACAAATCTTCAAACCCTTGATCCGAGTAATCAGGGTATACCAGCCCTGGATGCACCTCCAGGAGTAGAAGGTCATCAGGCGGTCGACGCGAGGCTCAACGCCCAGAATGTGGTACACCCATTCAAAGTGGCGAACCTTTGCGATCGCCATCGGGTGCACCTCCGTCAAATGTACACCGTGTTTCTCCAGAACACGGTACACAAACTTCGTCAATGGGAACCTGAGATTCCCATAGATGAAGAATGCAGCATACACCCCTATCTTGCCCTTGGGGGCATCGTACACCGTCTGGTGAGGCTCAGGAAACTCAGGCTCGAAAGGCTCGAGCATGAACTTCTTGACGATGTAGTGATACAGGTCGACGGAAAGAGCACACTGGCACTCGCCAGCAGTACTCTTATCGTCTTTGTCAGACGCTGACATCGGGTTCTCCGTGTACATGTCAGACTTCTCGGCAGTAGCCTCAGGATCATGAGTAGAAGACATCTTGGAGGTATGAAAGAACGATTTCAGGAGAATGCTCGACGGAAAAGTCAGAGTATTCGCCGGAAATCGCGAAGAAGTGAAACTGTGAGTTGAGATGCATCCTCTCCTCCCTTTATATACTCATCGCAATGAATGCGATGAATTTAATGCGGAGAGAGGAAAGCGCAGGTGCAATGAAACTATGACACGTGGAAAGAGCACGCTGGCAACAGCTGTTGACAGGACGCGTGCCGTAAACTTCGCGCCCACGCGCCCGAAAACTCGTGCCCACGCGCCTGAAAAAGCGTCTGGAATGACCATATACTGTCACGTCGCCATAACTTCATGCACGTCCTGAAACTGTCAGAAGAAACCGTCGGACGACGCTAACGTCCCTTCAACAGTTTGGACTGTTCTTATCCTTTCACCAACTCTTCGAATTTCAAAAAGATTCAAAAAAATTCAAAAATATTCAAAAGTAAGAGGGACTATACCCTCTTACCTTGGTAACCAAGTAACCGTAAGACAGGTGCGGGTACAGTGTCAAGGCAAAACCCTTCACATACTTAGCACCTGCAGGGAATTGAAGTCAAGAATACCTTGGCAACCAAGTAACTATAAGACAGGTGCGGGTACAGTGTCAAGGCAAAACCCTTCACATACTTAGCACCCGCAGGGAATTGAAGCCAAGAATACCTTGGAAGTAAAGTAACTATAAGACGAGTGCGGGTACAGTGTCAAGGCGAAACCCTTCACATACTTAGCACTCGCAGGGAATTGAAACCAAGAAGGATCTTCTGGGCCATGCTTGCGGAAAGGGAAATGACATCCCCGCATAGCGGGAACGTTGAGAACTAGATTGTTTGAAACTCCAAGATGAAATTGGTTGTTTAACATAATTGATCACTATGTCTAAAACTACCAAAACCTCGTGGAGAATCTACACAAGTGAAACTCAACGCTCCTGAGTTGCGAGGAGGTTACACACCTACCCGCATCATACCCAAAGATCAAGCAGAAAAGTCGGGAAATTTCTGCACGTGACATTAGGAAACCCGCGGGAAGAATCCCCGCGGAGAACCTTAAAACTAAACCCTTTTCAAAACCCCTTGCTTAAGTCCAAAAGTTCACCCCACTTATTAACAATTCATGAGAAGAACATTGGACTGGGGGGACTTGAAGAGGTAGGTCCCAGTAGAGCCCAGTTGGACCCGCAAACTCACCTTGAAGAGGGACGTCTGCGCAGTTGGACCCGCAAGACTCACCTTAGAGGGACGTCTGCGCAAAGACCAACTGGATCCGCAGGTTCCACCATGCTCAGAGAGATGACGTCCTTACGCGCAGTACGCAAGCTGTTCCCGCAGGAAAAGCCTCCCAATGGTGACGTACCCCGCCTGTTCCCGCAGCTGCGGATACTAGCCATCAGGGAAGGCTACCCGCACTAACAGCAAGGCTACACGCACAAGGCACTAACTCTCAAATAATTCAGTGTCACCTGAAGGAATGAGCAAGCCGGGAATACTCCCGCCCAAAGCCGGGAATACTCTCGCCCAAATGAGCCAGTCCGTACGCTACTGGAGGATCTTTTGTACTATACCTGCCAAGGTATGGACAAAAGATCTGACCAAAGCAGCGACAGCTCACTGACAACAGTACGACGAGGAGCACGCTCTAGTACTTAATGTCACTATCAGCCGCTGCCTACTCACCAACCCCTGTCGTGGCACGCACATAGCCTGCAGTTGGTGGAAAAGGAATAGTACACAGCCGGCCATGTCACTATCAGCCGCTGCCTACCCACCAACCACCAGCATGGCACGTGCGTAGCCCACAGTTGGTAGAAAAGGAATATTATACAGCTGGCTGTACCTGCTTGGATACCTACCTTCGGCTATAAATACTCCAACACCTTGGAACGGTATCATTATCTTGTATCTTATCTGCTCTAGCTATTTCTCTTAATATACACTTATATTCAGAGCAATCTAGTCTGATTCTCACGCCGGAGGGTGGTCACAAGGAGGTACCCCCCCTTCTCAGTGACGAGCTCACGGTGTCTGTTTTGCAGATCATCAGAAGAATAACCATCTTTGCCGGACCTAACCCTCGTGGGAAACATCTACTTAACCCCCAGATTATCCGTAATCTTCCGGGGTCACTTAGTGTTTCTTCAATTCTATACTAAAATCAAGCATTTTGTTAGCATACTTTGACACAAACCATGATCCTTTTACATTTGTTTCATATCTTCTATCCCAATCTTCTTCCAAATCCAATGATCTTCTATAAGGACCTATAACATATCAAACTTTTGAAGTTTAAACCAAACAAGTCTCTAAGATACCCTCGAACAATGCCCAACGTCCGGATGATATGGCAAGAGCCGGACAAGAGGGGGGTGAACATGCTAGCGTTGGAGGGGTGAAGTCCTTTTTGGAGTTTCGGGGCTGCAGAGTGCAGACTACTGGCTAGCGTTGGAGTGGCGAAGTCCTTTTTGAATATTACTTTTAACGTGGTTTGTAAAGGTTGGATGTTATAGAAAAAATGAAAGTTTTTGAGTGATTCGCAATCTGATGTGGCAGGTAGACATATACATACATTATATATACATGACCTATACATACATTATATATACACGACCTATACATACATAACTTCATCAGGCAACCAGTTTAAAAAGTTATTCCAATATCTCAACCTGAAAATATAAAAGAAATCATTTGTTCTAAAGCACATACAAAACATCACAGTTCACAGCCTACGTGCATAAGACCAAAAATTTTCCCATACAAAGAACCTCCTCATCCTAAAACATGAATTTCCCAATTTTTACATAACTTAATAGTTTAGGTCATTTTCACTTTATTTTACCGCCACTTTATTGTGTTTTACTTTCTGATATGTAGGAGATCAAAGCTCCTAAGAGGATCTTCACGGCCCCCTTTTGATGCTAACGCTTTGGCGTCGTATCCTCTTTGGGTAGTAGATAAGCGGGCCCCACTACTCGACATGAGTCGGCTCGCCTCTGCTGATGAACTTGGTTTGTTGCTGCTGCTTAAAAAGGAGGCACGCTTTGACGAGCTCCCGTTTCTAGAAGATCGGACCTTTTCTGAATCCGGTTGCTGTGCAATGTAATGTAAACTCAGATATATAAATACTTTCTTATAGCCTTTTAATGCAACAAAAGTAAGTTCGAAACTTACCACATCTTTTGATGAAGGTACATCTTCTGACATCCTGTTTCTTGAAAGTTCAAGGCGGCTGCCACCTGGCGGATTCCTTCTAGAGAGTGTCTCACGAACATCTTGTACAGCTACAACGAATCATAATTGTAAGAATCATGATGACACAGATTCGTTAAAAATTTTAATAAGTGATACCTGAGATTCTTCCTGGTCTTTCTGCAGATGTCCCACCAGCATTCCCGCTTTGAATCTGCAAAAACGACACAAGATTAATATATCCATATATATTATATCATCATCATCATCATCATCATCGTACTCAGTATATCCCACCAATAGCAAAGCTATGGTAGGGTCTGAGGAGGGTAAGATGTAGACAGCCTTACCTCTACCCTATAAGGATAGAGAGGCTGCTTTCGGTGAGACCCCGGCTCGATAGTAGTTTTGCATCAAGCCTTGGACATAAGGCACATAGCACTCAATCATCGGGACACCGGCTGATCGGTGCATGTACCCTTGTCTTTCGGCTATCAACGCCACTACATGATGCCTGATTAACCGTCCGTCACTTTTAACGTTATTTTCACGAGATTAGTAAAATAACGTCAAAATTAGTGCAATTTCACTTTTGCCCACCCGAGGGTTCACACATATATACATCATATGTGCGCACCACAAGAAGGGCTAATCCATATATATTATATATATACACTTAAATAATAACATAAATCAGTACAAGTTGTGATTTCACTGACCCGTGTTCGGGAGCTAGCACCAATTTGTGGATACTTCAGTATCGTCCAATCAAAGACATAGTCAAACTGATAGCCTATTAACAAATATAGACACATTTAGTATATTAATGATCAATGACTGTAAAAACATCAATAAATATATATATACATATCAAGTGTTTTGCACCTTCACGAATAAATAAGTCCCGAAAAAGCCTCTTAAGATATGAATAGTCAGGTTTGTCTTCAAATTTCAGTGATCGACAATAATGGAAGTATGACATAAACTCTGATGGATATGATTTGCATAGCACCTGTTGAACAAATTAAATGTAAACATGAAATAAATAAACTGGAACTGAAAGTCAAAAACTCAAAATATACCTCTATTGGAGTCAACATCTTCTTTTCGCTTATCCTGTCATACTTCTGTTTCTTGGTTCCCGCTCTCAGTCCTTGCCAGGGTAGGCTAATGCAAAAGCACAATTAAATTTTAAATATAACAATCGATTATTAGCATAAACTTGAAAAAATATATATACAAAAAAAAAGAAAAGAAAAGAAAAAGAAAACTCACCTTCCTCTTAGAAAATACATAAGAACGTAACCAAGTGATTCCAAATCATCCCGCCTACTTTGTTCTGGGTAATAAAAAAAGTTAAGATTTTAAATGCATTAACAATTAACATAGTTTTTATACCAAAATAAATCACTGATGTGATGAACCACTCACCAATTCCAAGATGTGTGTTAACACTAGCATAACGAGCCGTGCCCGTGAGATTCTTATTTTCCCTGATGAAAACATCATTCAACGGTTCCAAATATACAGAAACAATCAAAAAGAGAAGATATAAAAACAACAATAATAACAACAAAAACCTTTGCCATGTTACCTGTATGGTATGTGTCTATGAGTTTGAAGATCTCTATACTTTTTTGCAAGGCCAAAATCAATGATATACACCTGCCATAATAAGATATCAAGAGTAATGTTTAATACTAATCATTAATGATTGTGATTTCCTAATCCATACGTCGGATTGTTTAAAAGAAAATACCTGATTTGCCTTGCGGCCCAGGCCCATTAAAAAATTATCAGGCTTTAGGTCACGGTGAAGAAAACTTCTTGCATGCATATACTCAACTCTATTTATCTGAAAAGTTACATAAATAGTTACTGATTTTGAATAAAGAACAAACTATAAAAAAGACGGGCTCTTACTAATTGATCTGCAAGCATTAAAACTGTCTTCAAGGAAAACTTTCTATTGCAGTAGTTAAAAAGGTCTTCAAGGCTTGGTCCAAGTAGGTCAATCACCATGACATTGTACTCGCCCTCAACTCCAAACCACTTAAGGCTAGGTACTCCCGCTTCATTATAAACAAATGCTTGTGTTATTCCAATGCTATTTATTTATCATATATTATGTCAAACTGAATACACAGCTTAGAACTGATATTATATAGCTACAATATGATATTTTACACAAATAAGGTAATGATAAAGTTGCTAATTGTTCAAACTCGATGCTAAATTTTGCTACATATAAGATTTTTTTTATCAAACGCATTAATTATTGATGCTAAAATGGATTATGGATTAAAGGAAAAAATGGCTTGTACATGAAAACTACACTAAACTATCAAAGAATTACTGAAGCAAATGTCGCCATTAAAAGTCAATGGGATATCATAGAGTTCGGTCATCCAAGTAGAACAGTTTTAACTATATACAAAACCGAAACCCATCAATAATGACTTCATTAAATTATCATCTTTTTTTCTAAAAGCGAATGCTCGAGCAAAATTTATGCCACCTTTGGATAATATACCATATACAAAGAATGACAATAATGCCATATTTAGATGAAACAAACTTCATGTAAAAAGCCAATAATGCCCAATATACAACTATCATTGGTTATCATAATAAATAACAAACTTTTTGTGAAGACTTTTAAGTTGAGATGTTTATATAAAAACACACGACGATACAGATATTTTCTTTTCTTCAAAGTGGTGTGGGGTGTGTGTGTGTGTTGGGGGGGGGGGTAATAAAAGAAAAACTATATAAACATGTATGTGTAACCGGAAACAATCTGTGTGATCTTCATCATCATCAAGCTCCATAAAAAAATCCATCATCAATTGCAAAAGACAAAAAAACTTAAGACTTTGTTTTTTCTTTATAAACCTGCGATTGGGTTTATAAAGAAAAAACAGAAACTTATGACTATTGTTTTCTCCAACTGATGATGGATTGCAGGTAAAGATTGTCGGATGGAGTTTGATAACGATGATGAACACACAGTTGTCAGTTGACACATGCATGAACATATAGACCCGCTTTTGTTACAACACACCCCCTCGGCCCCTCTCAACTTGGAAAAAAAATACCTATATCATTGTGTTAATTTACAAAGCCATACCCTCAACATAACAAATTTTTACACCAAGTTTGTTACTTATTATCGTGTTAAGTGTTAACCCAAGGTTAGCTAGTTGTAAAAAGGCACTATTGCCAATTTATATATAGTTTGTACTCATAGTTGTCAATAGCGGTGATAGCGGGCGCTATAGCGCGCTACGTAGCGATGCGGCTGTAGGCCGCTATATACTAAACATCGGTCATTTAGCGTGAATATAGTGATATTTAGGGTTTTTTTATTTTTATTTTATTTTTTAATATAAAAAGTTGTAGAAACTTATTTTTTAGGCTTGTTTATTGACCAAACAGCTGCACCTTCCACAAGTTACACCGTAAAAGCTTATTTTGTGAATATAAACCCTAATTATTTGCTTAAAAATTTTCTACTCCTTTTATCGCTAAATATGAAATAGCGGCCGCTATTTACCGCTATTCACTATGTTGCATATAGGTGCCCTGTCGCTATGTACCGCTATTCGCCATGACAACTATGTTTGTACTTAAGGCATTATTGCGATTTCTGAATGTGGATTCTATCCAAATAAGGTATATGCGGTATAAAGTTTGCATGTGGATTTGCTAAAAAAATGCGATGCCGCTTCTTGTGGACCTCGTCAAAAGTTTATTAGAAACAACATATGATTCTCATAATATGTATAGTTATTATTACAACAATGACGCGGCAATGAGCAGAAACCCAAATTAAGAGAGAGAGAGAGAGAGAGACTGACTTCCCCCCTGAAGAAGCATATAAACTTTTGATTCATAATTAAGTTGAGGATGCTTCGTTTTGGTGGGTTCCTGTGCATTGCAGTAACAGAGAAACAAATTATTTTATATTATTGGGACAACGTATGTAGTAAATATGTTGACGATAAGATAATGAGAAATAGCTCCTTGATAAAAAAAATCTGACATACACATAATGGACAATATCATATACATCTAACTGGATTATACTTCCAAATTCAGCTCTAATTAAAAGCATATATTAAGCCTATATCAGTCAATTAAATGTAGCCTTTACTATAAACAAAAACAAGAACAAGGAAACTAGTAACGCATGAATTTAATACAAATGTAAATTACATACTATGATAGTCGTATTCATATACTACTAACACAACATAAAATAATCACATACATAGAAAAAATCCTACTAAAAGACATATGAAGCGGTATTTGGATATGCATTCTGGAAGTGGTTATTTTATCACCGACACCAGTTTTTAGCATTTAGGTATTAAGTAATCAATTTGGTACACTATGCAACAAAACTTACAATAAAAGGGCAAAAACAAAATAACTTTATACACTTTTACTTCATCTAATACTTCCTTACATAAAAGCAATTTGCAAAACCCTAGACACCATCAAAAGTAATTATCATAACTTCAATGAAGCATGTCCAAAATTGTATCTTGCAAGGTATTCAATTACATATAACAATCAAATTTTGTGTTGTTTAACATTAGATAACAAAACAACATTCAAAAGCACATCCAAACACCCCCTTAACAAATTAATCAAGCAATTTAACATCAAGAAAGTAGATAAATACAAGCTTAACAGCAACTTCTTCACCAGTTTGAATACTAACACCTGCATATCATCAAACAAAAAGAAAAATTAACAACTAAAATCATAAACACAATACCCGAAATAATAATAAATAAATAACATACCTAAATAAAGTTCACCAAAAGATCCACTGCCAATCTTCCTGCCAAGCTTAATCTTACCACCAACAACACGATCCATAATTATCTATACCCAGATCTATATGTACGCAACTAGGGTTTGTAAAAACTCAACCCCACTTGATAATAACAATAACAATAATAATAATAATTAACCAATCAAACAAATCAAGGCCCGATTGATCGATCCGGATGAACAATCGATTCCACTATACAAGATTGAAAATTTCAGAATAAAAATCAATTCTTGATAACAACATAATAATAATAATAATGAATAGTAATGTGAAGGAGATTGTTTTAACGGCGAGGAGTAAGATTGAAACGCGTCTTTGGTTGGGTAATTGGAAATTGATGAAACGGGTGGGTTGCGTTGAATTTGTGCTCATGAGAGAGAGGATATATTATTATTATTGTGAGGGAGAGAACGATATGATGAACAAAATAAAGAGAAAGGCGTATAGATAGATAGATGTCCTTTCTTTTCTTTTCTTTTCTTTCTCTGTTTTTATTCTTTAGTTTTTTATTTAAGGTTATTTAAAAAAAAATAAATAAATAAATAAGTTTTTATTTTTTCTTTTTGAGTTTTTTCATTAAAAGAAAAAAAAAGAGAATGAAAAGAAATGTTCGGGTTTTTTCCTCCAAAACTTTCCAACCAAATATGAAAAAGAGTGAAAAGAAAAGTTCGGGTTTTTTTCCTCCAAACTTTCCAGCCAAATATGACCTGATTTAAAAGGAAAGTTTATGGTCATGTATAGTATTTCTAATTTATCCTATTTTCCCTTCCTATCTAACTCAATAATAAGGACATGATTCTAAAGTTACAATGTTTTTCCTATCTTTTCCTTCCTATCAAACTCATTAATGTAATTAATACTTTCTTTTCTATTCTTTTATTTTAACTCGAGAATGTCTTCTAAATATATAATTTCTTTTCCTTTCTTCCCTTATCCAATCTTATCATTTCTTTTCTTTGTATTTTAAACCCGAGAATGCAATGTTACTTTATATTTTTCTTTCATTTAAATAATTATTATTATTATTATTATCAATATTATTGTTATTTTTTTATTAATTTTTTTTGTTATTGGAGAGTATGATAATCGTGTCTGATAAAATATTAGATTTGATACATTGATGCAATTCAAAAAACAAAAACAAAACAAAAAAAAGATTTGATACATTGATGTAAAAGTCATTATTGATTTTATGATATAACTATTAGTTTACTTTTATTGTTATAGTTGGTCTTCTAGTTTAATGATACAAGAATGATGGTTAAGGTATGAGATTTTTGAGGTCAAAGGTTTAAAACCTAACTCAATGAGTTTTCTTACAGTAATGAGTTTCTCCAAGATGATGTTGCTGTGAGGTAGGCATAAAACGTCAAAATTAGTATACACAGTCGACATCCCGTTTCAAGAAGTTTATAGGGTATTGGTGACAATTTCAAACATTGTTTAAAAAAATGTGTTTACTTGTATTGTTTGTTTAAATCATTGAATTTGTATGATAAGTTATTTTTTTATAATTAGATAAGTAAAAGTTTTAAATATCTATAAGCATAAATAAAGCAAAGAGTTAATAAGAATTATTATACATTACTTAGTAGGAACTACAACATAATTACTTTACAAGTAGGCTAGTTTGGTAAGGAAGAGAATATTACTTATTTTTACAGGTATTTTGTTTACATTTATTCACGCCTTTACTTGTATGCCACGTTTTATGTGAATATTTTTTGCATGGTAAGATATTATATCTCAATTAAAGCATGTGTCGAAAATAGCCAACACAGATGTATTACTTTCTAGGCTTCTAGCTTTTTATTTTTTCATATGAAACTTTTATATATATCTAATACTAATCACTTTGTAATTGTCATAATATAACTATGATTAATAAGACTAATTTAATAAAGCCTTAAAGAAGTATAAATATGTATATATCCCAGAAGTTATACAAGATGCACATTTACACTCTCTTTAACATAAGGGTGGTATTTAATTGTGGATCTTGAACATCTAGTATGAATGGGCCAAAAGTAAGAAGACCAAATCTTTTTTTTCTATTTCTAAGTTTTGGGTCGGCAATCCGGTTTGAGTCGGGTCAAACAATAAAAACTCTATATTCAATCACTCAACTATAACACCAATTTAATTATTCAACTCTAAATTCAATCATTCAACTTACCATTCTTACATATAAAAAGATAATTATTAAACAAACAAAGATAAAATGTGGGGGGAAAGATGAGTACCTGAAAAGAATCACAACTCAGTGTGACGACTTTTAAGATCTTTAAACTCATCAATTACTGATGTTGAAACAAAACTTTCAGCAAGTTCTCATTCGATGTAAATCACCAAGTTATTCACGAGATAATCATATGGCATCTTATTGCAATTGACAAAGAGTTCATGATCCACATGTTTTGGTGGTGATTAGATGTTCTTACTTACGGTGCTTTCCTCCTGCGAGTGGAATGGAGATGATCGGGCAGGTCAGTGGTCCGTCAGTATTATAGAAGAAAAAGGTAGAGATAAACACCCCTGATTGTGTGAGCTAACCGCTGCAATGAAACTTGATGGATTTACCTTCAAAATTAAAGATAACGTACGGTTCTAATGATCATAATATATACATTCAATTCCCACTTTACACTGAACTTTTCAAACTAAAATTCTCAATCTGCATCCTTAATCGTGCATCTTCCAATATAAATCTCTCGTTCTTACGTAGTATAGGGATTATGGCAAGGTTTCCATGATTCCATCGACTGTAATATAATAATACTTATGATGGTAATGTCCATCTTCACTGATCATTGTATGTGTTCATTTCATGCAAATATTGTTGTCAAGTGGCGAATTTGTATAGTTCATCTCTTGGCTATGGTGTAGTGCATGAAATGATCACAATCTGTATTTAGTTTTGGGAATTTATAACCCTTTCTGCTAGAGTAGGTTCAAGTCGAAATGTCAATTTAGAGAGCCCATTTGAATTGGGCAGTTTCTAGGCAAAAAGTTAGGATATAAGACTCTACTAGTTACATATGTATTTGTATTTTTATAGTTGATTTATTTTTATGTTGAATTCATCACCACTCCAGTTTAGATTCCTTCTATTTCTTCATGGGTGACATTTTCATGTAGTTCAAAATTGAGTAGTTTTGATCTTTTTTCACTCTAAAATTAAGGTTATGCACAATTGGGAAAGACTACAATATACTCACAAGCACACAGAAGGTTTCCAACAACTTGTTGATTATTCATTTTGCTCGATTCAGTGACAACTCAGATATTTGAGTCTTCCCGCCAATGCGAACTGCTTTAGCTTGTACCATAAAAAAGTGGACGATGAGTCGATGAGGCTCGCAATATGTCTTAATAACATAACTTAATGAGTGCTAACTTGTAAGATATATAAATGAGAACTTAAACCGAGCATGAGTCGAATATAAACCCGACACAAACCCGAACTCACTTAAGGAAACATTAACTCATAAACGCGTTAAGGAATATAAACTAATGAAGTCGGTTCGTTATAATTATAAAATTAAGCTTTGGCAAATTTATAAGTTCGTTAAATAATAACCGAAACGTTCGTTAAGAAACCGTTAACTTGAAGAGCTCGTTGAGAACCGTTAACCCGGTTCATAACTTATGAGGATTGGTTTCATAATAATAATAAAGTTAAGATTTAATAAACTAATAAAATAAAGTTAAGTTTCCTTAAACTAATGCAATCGGTTGATAAGGTTGTACGCTCGGTTCAGTTAACTTAAAGAGTTAACTCCGTTAACTTAGGAATATTATAAAATACTTAGAATAAAGAATTAATACGTGCGAATATTAAATAGTTAGCAAAGCTCAGTTAAGGAATTACGATCACCTCTGAGCGGAACCGACTACAAGTGAGTTCGAGCCCCTTTTTTGTGTTACATTTTTCAGGGCTGTGTGCATACTATGGCGTGCTAAATTAATACACTTACCTTAAATGATAAGTGTATGGTAGATATAATTGTGTATGTATATGAACGTTTTTGAATGATTAATTTAGTATGCCCGTAGTTCGAATTAATTATATTATATAATTAAAGGCAATGTTGTAAAACTCCCGAGTAGGCGGCCGAGTACTCCCCGATTACTCCCCGCCTAGATCGAGTACTCCCCGCCTCGGCCGAGTACTCCGTAGGTATTTTCCGAGTAATCCCCGACTACTCCCGAGTACTCGCGACTCCCCAGTCGACCGCCTAGGACTGCCTAACGACTTTTACAACCTTGATTGAAGGATAAACGTATAAAATGAATGAATGTAAGATTGTATGGTTAAATGGCTAATAAGGGTTGCGGATGTAAGGCCCCGACCCCGGGTGCCTACTTTCTCGCTGGTTGGATTTACTCATTCACATAATTCGAAAAATCAGAGTTAATTAAAACATTTCGCGGAATAAAAGTCACCAATTCTTACATAACTTAAATACTTTGTCTTAAACGGAAATAACATAAGTCTCAAACATTAAATATAAATAACATGTGACTCTTTTTTTCTTCGATGCCAGTCTTCGTTTATTTGCCACGTGCCTCCCTCATGCAGCCTGTCTCATCCTACTCACCTGCGTGCATACTAAAAGTCAGCGACGCTGAGTGAGTTCTAGTTAATCAATTAACTTACAATACGTTCACATTCATACTTATACGCGTCCGGAGATACGTATTTCGTACTTTATTTGCTAATACTCGTTCATACATACTTTACGTTCATACATACGTATTTACACACTTCCTTTCCTACCTTCCTAAGGTATACCGTAAACTACTCTACTTCTACTATCTCGGATATTATTAGGGGCTTGCCCCTCTATCTCAGATATTTTTAGGGTCTGATCCCTCCTCTCAGATATTAATAGGGTCCGGTCCCTCTAATCTCAGATATTATAAGAGTCTGGTCCCTACTATCTCAGATATTATTAGGGTCTGGTCCATTCTATCACAATCTCAGATATTATTAGGGTCTGGTCCCTTCTATCTAAGATATTATTAGGGTCTGGTTTCTTTTGTCTCGTTTAACCATACAATCATACATGTCCCGTCAATTGTTCATACGTTTACTTCATATGTTTCCTATCATACGTGCATACTTTACACATCTTTCAATTGCATATATAATAATTATATTTATATACGCACATTCATGCAACAATTAATAATAACATTAAAAAAATAATCAGACACATATCATACACTTATCACTTAGGATAAGTGTATTAACTACCACATAGGAGTATGCACACAGCCCCGAAAAACGTCACAAAGAAAGGGGCTAGAACTCACCTGTAGACGATTCCTCACCGAATTAGTAGTAATGTCTTTCCTCAATTGAGCCTGACTAACTGTTAATAACGTACACGCATTAAGCCTCTATATATGCTTGTTATTCCTTTCTTAAGTTAACGGGGTTAACTTTTAAGTTAACGGAACCGACATGTAATCTCCTTGAACTGTTCGTATTGGTTTAATTTATTAACGAGTCGACATCATTAGTTTAAATTCTCGTCTATATTTATCATTATTTCATGTACATTCATTATTATATTATTTTATTACTAGCTCACGTTCTCAACTTGCTTAAGCATTTCTGAACGGGTCCCATAATTCATTGGTGTATCATAAGGCGGGTTACGGGTTCCAGACAAGTCGGGTCTTAGGTTCGGGTTTCATTTATTTTCTTATTCCTTTCTTTTAACATAAGCTTATTATTATTATTTATTACTTTTACGTTTATTACTATTATTATTATTATAGATTTATTATTTAAGTATTAATATTATTATAATACAACCCTTATTTATTTATTATATATATGTATATATATATATTCACTTCATCGTTATTAATTCATGTTCTCACGCATTTACAAGTTAATGTTTTCTTAAGCGAGTTCGGGTTCATGTCGGTCTATACTTAACTTCTTTAATAATTTTATTTCTTTAACAAGTGGGCTCCTGTGTTTGGTTCACCTCCAACTCATATTCCTTTATTTGGGGAGGGGGTCTTTAAACGAGCAGGGTCGCGGGTCTCACTCGGGTCGGGTCTCGGGTTCGGGTCGCATTTGGTTTCTTTTCCTATTATTAGTATTTGTTTATTCCTTTTACTTTTTATTATTATTATTATTATTATTATTATTATTAAGATAATCATTCCCAACCACCCATTTCCTTATAACCCAACGCATGACCAACCCCCCTACCCCCTCACATTCACCATTTCTTCCTTCCTTCTTTCTTTTCTTTCTTGTCGGCTCCTCCCCTTTAATTACGACCACCAGCGCCGGCCACTCATACCATCCCACCGCCGCCTGCAACGTCTCCCCTCCCAGCCACCATGACAATCATTTCGCACGGTAAGAATTTTGCACGGGACGCGAAGCAGGTTCCGTCAAGGATTCGCTTGACGAATAGTTCGCACGGGATGCGAATATCTACGGTTCGCATAGAAGTTTCGCATTGGATTTCGCATAGCTGGAACTTCGCATCGGATTCATTTCGCACGGGGTTTCGCGTCGCACGGGCTTTGCTTCGCACAGGGTTTCGCATCGCATGGGCTTCGCGTCGCACGGGCTTCGCTTTGCACGACGTGCGAATTAATGTTCTCGCATCACCAGATTTCGCGTTTGGTTCTGGTTTCGCTCGAAATGGGTTCATGTTCGGTTCAAGCAGCCGCGTCTAGGGTTTCGTTCGGCTCTCTATTCACCGGAACTCAGATCCAGGCCTCATTTGCCTGTTTGGGTCCACCTCGGGTCTCGTGTCCGTTTTCCGTTCACCGGAAACCCACCCTCGCCGGAACTCAGGTCCCGTTTCAAGTCGGGATTCCACCTCAGTTGATTATACCTATTTGTTCATGTTTGTATGTATATATATTTTCTTATCTTGTTTGTTCGTTTGCTTGACCGAGATCCCGTTTTCATTTGGTTATTAGATTTCATGTAAACTTGTTTTGGTTCGGTTCGTTCGTGTTAAATCTTTCGATCTCATTATTCATTTATTAATGGATCTAGAATAGAAACGAAATGAGAACAAAATGAAATGAATACTTTTAAGGTTTACCTTATGGACTTGATTAATGTCGGCCACTTGAATCTTCAAACGAAACTTCTAAAATATAGGGTTGAATGAAAGGATGGAATGCTGATGTACTGGAGGTTTATGTTGTGTGTAGGTGTGTGAACAATGATTGGAAATGATGATGGAATGATAAGGACAGAGAAATCTAGGGTTTAGGGGTTTAAATAGGCAAAGCCCAAAGGCTTTTAGGCCCAAATCACTCTCAAGTCTATTAACCTCTCTTAATATTATCCATACTTCTACATATTATTTAATTAATTTAATTGATATCTCACGACACGATAACTAAAATAACTCGAACTACTTTATTTATTTATTTAGAAACAAGGACATTACAGCGGACCCAAATTATATCTACGAAGAGTAAAGGGCTACGGACCCTAATAATATCTGTGAAGAATAGAGGGTTGCAGACCCGAATAATATCTGCGAAGAGTAAAGGGTTGCGAACCCTAATAATATCTACGAAGGACAGAGGGTTGCAGACCCTAATAATATCTGTGAAGGTTTTAGGGTGAAAGGCTCTTTAAAGTATAGAAGGAATACGTACGCATTAATTTAAGAAAGTAAGATAAAGTATGAAAGATTGTATGAACGTATAAATGTATGTATGAATGATAGATGAACAGGTAAGTAATTAATACGTATTTTTGGACGCGTATTTATAAGTAAGTGGATGTAATTTTATGTTAATTAACTAGAACTCACTCAGCGTAGCTGACTTTTAGTATGCACGCATGTGAATAGAATGAGATAGGTTGCTTAGAGGGAGACACGTGGCAAATAAATGAAGACTGGCACCGAAGAAAAGATAATTCACGTGTTACTTATGTTTAATATTTAAGACTTATGTTATTTTTGTTAAACCAGTACTTGACGTTTGTATGAATGATTGACGTTTATGTTCCGCGAATTTGTTTCAATTAACTTTGATTTTTGAATTATGTGAATGAGTAAATCCAACCCGAGCAAAAGTAGGGTTCCGGGATTGGGGCCTGATGTTTGGTTTATTTGTACATATTTTAGTGTTCTAACTTAGTCGTTTTATTCGTTTAGTTTAGGAACTTTGGTACTTCATACGTGTTTATTGTGTTTCAGGCCATAGGTATGTAACGCGCTTAATTTGGATCTGTACGAGCACGGAATGAAGACCTGGGATGTCCAGCACGCGAATCGAGACACATTATTGGACTTGCTGAGTGAAACGACCCATCGCGTAGCGTGATGGGTGTTGAAGGTTGGGCATCGCGCTACGCGATGCCCTTGAAAATAATTAATTTTGCTGACTTTTGGTCCATCGCATAGCGCGATGGACCAGGTGAGGAGACCATCGTGCTACGCGATGGTCCCCAGAATCGTGAAAGTTAGGGTTTTTTCATATATCACGTTTTGACGACCCTAGACGCACTAATTAAGTTTCTAGAGCATTTTTTGAGAGGAATAGCAGCCTACCATCACTTGCAATCATCTCAAGGTCATCTACATGTTCCAAATCATCATAATCGAAGACCGAAAGATGCCGAGACGCAGCTAGACCCTTTGAGTCATACCCGGGATGTATAGTTTGTAATATTTTAGTTTATTTCTCATGTATTAGAAAAACTAATTGTAATTGTCTTGATGTTAATCTATGAGTATTGATGTTTAGTATGTCCGTGCATTCAGTCGGTTTAGGTTTTTGTCGATCAGAGCGATTAGTTTGTCGGTTGCTATAATAATTGCTCGTAGGATTGTTTTGACTTGTTAATTACAAGAAAGCATATGTTTGCCCTTAGTTGAGTCACACTGTCAGAGATCGTTTGATAACCAGTGTCGTGTGTTAGTGAGCGTGGATGCCTAAGGTTTAACCGGTTAGTCAGTCTGTAGTTGACACAAGATACTTTATCGGTTATGTGCATGAGTTTGCTGTTTGTTTGCTTACTTGAATTCCCAGGTGTGATTTGCTTTGTTTGATTGATTGAATACTTGAGTACTTGTTCGTTTCTTATAAAACCAAATTGTTTGCTAGTGTGATAATCACTTTGATATAGTTCACTTCATAATGTTAGGAATCGATTTCACTTCACACTAACCACATACTCCTCGTGGTTCGACACCCTACTTACCCTAGCTTGCTTAGGTGATTAAGACACTAATTTACTTGTTTTTGACTAGATAGCGACAGTCTAGCATCAGGGCCTTACAATAAACCAACTTTAATAGCAAAAAATATAGGATAGTAAGATTATATAAAAATTAGTTTATAAGCTTTAGACACAAAGATTAATTATAATAATAACTTCTATTATTATTATTATTATTTGGAGTATAATAGAAGTTATAATTATAGCCAGAAAGTGAAAGATTTTAAAAATCATAAATGGTTTTCAAGAATTAAATTGTTAAATATAGCTTATAGTTTAAATTAAAATAAGATTAAGTATAAAATTTAAAGCATTCACTTTTTAATCTGAAATTATTAATACTATTATCTTGTATAAGTCATTAAATTGTAAAAAAATAATGGAATGCTATACTAGAATTTTAAAAGAAATATTGTAAAATAACATCATTAAGAAACATTCTTTTTTGTTAAAATATATGAGGAAAAATATGTTAGTAAACTCAAAAGCAAATGCGTTAAAACCATGAAAATTAATATTAATTTTTAATTTAATAATACGTATTATAAAAAAAAGTAGTTTAAGAAAACAGTAATAATTTTTAATTTCAAATTAAAAACTTGTAAATGAAAGAAAATAAATTGGAAAGAAAAATGGAAAATAAAAAAAATATAAGAAAAACAAATTTTCAAGAGAATACATTAATTAATCTAAACTTGTTAAGTATTTATTACTTTAAAAAACAATTAAGATTGTTAAATGATGTTTGCCAAGTGACACAAAGATGGCCCAAATAGATGTCACTTGACATAAAAATATTTTTGTTTATTAGTATAAGGATATAGTTAATACAACATTTAAATAATGAAGATTTACCTAATAAAAAGTTCTAATGTTGTGATGCATCATTTCTTAGATAAAATTTAATATTAAGGATTATTTTAATAAGCATACCCTTTTAACTGATGTTAAAAAAATAAAAAATATTGTCTCCGGTAAAGTTTCCATTCACTATTTATATGAACCAGGTTACTAGGTTAGGTTATAATAGAAAATATGGTTTTTTAGGAATGATAAAAAGTAATCTTATCCATTGATTTTGAAAATTGAGAGTTGAGATTAGTTTGGGGAAGAAATCAAGTGTGCAACAAGGGGAAGGGCATAATAAGGATAACATATTTGTTGACTTTCTCTTTCCACATGCAACACATATGTCAAAATTCCCCCATCATTTTAAAATGTCAATAACTTTTTTTTACGGCATTTTTTCTGAAAAACAAATTCATCATAATAACTAGTGTTTTTTTATCTTTTATATGAGTATCATATTGTTATATAAAAATAAAAAAAATTAGTGGTTTTTTACAAATTGTGTTTTACAACATTGTGTTATACAATTGTATTTTTCATTGTATTTTTTTTTCATATTGTTTTTTACACTGTGTCATACAATTGTGTTTTTCGTTATGTTTTTGTCATTTTGTTTTTTTTTCCATGGTATTTTCTCAATTGTGTTTTTTACATTGTGATTTTTTCATAGTGTTTTGCATTGTGTTTTTTTCGGCGGCCGATTTTCGGTGACTGTTTTTCTGTGAATTTTTCAGTGATTTTTCCAGTGATTTTTTCTGGTGAATTTCCGTCGACTATTTCGGTGAAATTTTTCGGCGAGGTGGTGACGGTGGATGACGGTTGTGGTGGCAGTGGGCGGTGGAGTGGTGGTGGTTTTAGGAGATTAGTAAAGATGTAAGTAAGTTTTATATAAATGGTTTTTAAGATTAATGTAAGTGGATTTTGATATTAAAGTAAGTTTCCATCCTAACTTTCTCAAGCTTTTTTTAAGTAAGCTTCAATATTTCCTCAAGCTTTTTTTAAGTAAGCTTCAATATTTCCTTAGTTTCCATCTATGTTTACCGGACATTAATCCGGGCGCCTTACCGGGTCATAGGTCGGACCGACCCGGGAGGTCAGACCGGACATCGACCCGGATGATGTCATAAATAATATTAAATATATGTATACAACTTGTATATAAAAAAATAATAATAATCTAAAGATTTCCATTTTGTTTACCTGCTGTTTTGCTTACACCACGTGTTTTCAATATATATAGGATTTATTTTCAACGGTACCTTCCTCGCTTCCTTTGACATAACTTTAAATGAAATGCATTCCAGTCCTCCCTCAAACACTGATTGCCAATAACAGTCTATAGATAAAATTACTAATTTATTTGTATCTTCAATCTAAACATCGGTCAGCTTCTATTTCTCATTTCTAATCAAGAAATCCGTTGATGCTCCTACTAGCATAACTTCAAAACCTCAACTGAGCACACTCTTTGAAAATCATAGTTACAAGCAAAAGCAAGCCACTTATTAGAGTTTTTGGCAAGATAACAAATTAATGGAATAATATCTGAGCTATTATGTACACTCGACAATAGTTCAGGGTCTCATTGAGGAATTTATGAATCTCCAATTTTCCACCATGCTAACTTTCTCCATCATGCATCTTCCCATATCTCAAACACAAATAATCATCATCAAATTAGTTACACAACAAAAACTCTCGCTCCCTCTTAGTATTCACTCTTCACATTCAGAGATCCAGTCATCGTCGGAGGTGTCAAGCATGGGGAACATCATAAGCGCTAGCTCTACAGCAACCACCCGACTCCAACGTCCACAACACCTTGCACAAGAGTAAGGAGTAAACCTCATTTTTGTTTTCTTTTGAATGTTTATTTAACGCCGTTTACCACAACAGTCTGGAGGCAGGCATAAGCGCTAGAGTTTCTAACAACAATTCAACCGGACCTAATCTTCAATACGAGTAAGCTAGTTTCTTCAATAATATCATATCCTGCCGATTAAACCCGTCTTACCCTCCCAAAACTGGGCCCGACCCGGACCCGACCTGGTTATTAGTAAGGACTATATACCCGGGAACCAACCCTATTAATACTTGGTTCGGGTTCTAAGGGGTCTCTCGGTCCCAGAATCGTTTGTTAATATTGAAACCGATTGTGCAGCTTAATTATAAGTAATTCCTGCAGATCTGGATATGATAATTTGTAGTGTCTGTAGGACCCGGTAACCGACCAGTGTTCTAAGCGGGTATCGTTTGGATTTTACGGTAACACTCGTTCAGGCTCACCCCTAGTTTTTAAAATACAATTACTATCAATTGCAAACATACCCTTGATCTATGTGGAGTGTATGATTAGTTATACGTTTTTTTTTTTATTTTTTATTTTTTTATGTGATCAGTTAGAGATTATAGATGATATGATCAACTTTTCCAAATTTGTGTTTCAATTTACGTTTTTTTTTTTTATGTGATCAGTTCATATATGGGTTTCCATAAAAGTCTAGGATTTCTAACAACAGTTTCAATGGTTGTTACTTTTTTTTTTGGTTGAAGAGTTGCAACTTCTATCAATGAGAGCGACCCAAACACCGGAGATGAAGAAGATCCCTCTGTGGAAGGAAACATCAACCTCAACCTCAACGTCCATGACGGCGACAACAACATTGGAAACGGAAATAACAGCAACGGCCACAACCTTCACAACAACATAGGCAACCCTAATTATAACGGTAACAGCATGATAGGGGGCAACAGGAACGATCCGCGTATGATAGGAAGAAATAATACTGCAAGGTAATATTGATTTACATAATCTTCTTTGTTGACTGTTTTGGTTTTTTCTTTTTCAATTATGTATTTTGTTTTGGTCTTTTTTTACCAGGTTGCATGATCACCCTAAAGTTACAGCCTATGTGCTTCGTTTCTATCTACCGCTTTGGGCAATTGCTTGTGTGAAGCTTACAGGAGGAAACTCCATGCTGCTTCCCAAGATTGCAAATCCTTTTATGATTTTCTCTCTTGTAGCATTTTGCATGGCCATCCTGATTCTCAGTCTGTTGTCTTGGATGTTTGAGCATTCAGAAGAAAACTCAGGCCCGTCCTCCTGTTACAAGATCCTGAAAGGCGTTTATTACGTTTTTTGCAAGCTTGCTTTCTTCTCCCTTTTGCCGGCGCTGTTTACCACTAATTAACTAGCCAGATTGGATAAGTTGCATGAGTACGGGCTAGCTACTTGTCATCCAATCTAGGAATATTTTATTTGTATGTGGGTGGTTATTATATACATATATATATACATTGTTGTGACTTTGTCTTGTGACTTTTGTGTACGGTGTGATATATTAATGTACTTTATTGGAAACTTCATTATGTTTGGTGTGATCAATATAAGACTTGATGATTTGAGATTTTTATGAAGTATATACAACGGAATGCTCCATAAGATTTGATGTATATATAATATTAATATATGATGTTTTTTTTTTAATTAATGCGAAGGGAATAACATAAATGTTGACCATTAATAGCCAGTCCACTTCTGTTATGATAGTGATCACTACAGTATTGGGTTAAATGAACAGTGATTAAATTAATTATTATACATTTAAATGTCTGTTTTATTATATTCAGTTCAACTTTTCGCTACATTTGGTAACGAAAACTTTTAAGAGTAAATTTTTGTTTAGTTTTGTAACACTTAAATAATTAAAATAATAAGATGAGGAAAATAATAAATACTGTAGTTTAAATGGTATTTATATAGACAGTAAATTGTAAAATAGGTTCACACATAAAAGTAAAAAAAGCCTATTTAAATTTACAATTTATAATTTGTTCAGCTTGCAATAGTTAACCATTTAGAATAAATAAATGAATCCTTAAATTCAGAAGGGGTGGTGGCCGTGTCCGGTGTCGGGAAATTTCATTGACTTATTTGGGCCATGATCTCATTCTATAATAATGAAAATTTCAATGATTTATTCGGCTTTTATTTAGAGTGAAAATATATAAATTGAATTTTTATTAGCAAAGGTAGTGCCGAAATTTCTAATGGCTTATTTTGGCTTGGCTTGGGCAAAAGAAAAAGAATAACATATATAATTGATAAAATAATATAAATGTTGACTAATTACCTGTCCGATTTTATTCATAACCAACATACAAACTAATCAAGACCACGTGAGGTACCCGCAATCCTAATTGCTTTATTTTTTAATAACTAAAGTATTCAGTTAAATATATGATACGTTTAAATGCTTGTTTTATATTATTTATAATTAGTTATATTTTTCATAAAATTAATAATGAGAAATAATTAAAATAATAAGTAGAGGTAACTAATACATAGTTTATACTTTATAGTTTGCAAATGGGCATAATGAAATTTTCATATATAAAGACGTTAGTAAATTGTGAAGTAGGATACTTTCATACGTAATATATAAAAAGCATATTGACTTATTTGGCTTCTGTAGGTCTTGAAACCGGATCAAAAACAAATACTCTTGAATCAATCTCAATTAGTGTTAGCGAAAATCACAATAGAAGAACTGATATCTCGGATATTCTTGTTTGGTGTTTGTTATAAAAGATAAGTCTCATGCACCATGCTTTATTTACTTGGGTCCAAACGGGCTTTGTTTACATGTGGTCTTAAGCCCAAACATACAAGTTAATACAAAAGATGATTACACATAAACGGAAATAAGCACGATAATACAAAAGACTTAATATATAAAATAGGGCCTAACAATCTCTCTCTAGTCTTTAGTATTGTGCCTTGTCTTCGTCTTTAATCTGTCTCATACTCCAAAGCGTCGTCTTCAAGTAGTGGAATCTCAACAAGTTTGCTGACGAACTTGTTTAAGGCTTCAACTATCTTGTCGGTGTTCTATTTTCCGTGATCCTCAAGAGTAGGAAAATGAAGTCGTGGAAGAGATTTGGCTCGAACGGCTATCCATGGTAAACCTCACGAACTTCCTTGGCATCTTGTACCTCCAAGCTATTCTGCGCTTGCCCGTTGCTGGATCGATCTCGGTTGGATGCTTGTATGTCTGACCCTTATTCAGCTGGAAGTTGGCATAGTCGAATTTTGACTCTCGATCCATGTGCCGCTTAAACCATCCTTCCATCTTCTTTTCACAAACACCATCACCTACAGCCCACTTGAAGTAGTTCATGTCAAGCTCGGGCAAAGTATGCATTTCGATGGAATGCATGTAGGTGAGGTCCCCGTTCATCCGCTGTATTGCCCACGACTTACTATCGACGTGGTATTTAGCATAAGCTATAAGGGTGTCGTCGTGAAACGGGTAGTTTCAGCAGCGTGCACTTCCATGGCTTGTCACACAATGCCACCTTTTTCTTCATCAGTTTTGGAAATTGTGACGAGTTTGATGCAAGGGCAATCACGGGATCAGCTTCGGGAGCTGGATCTCTAACGTCCTGAATTGGCGTGTCAGGACGTGGAGAGTAGTTGATTCCATCGTCCTCGTCAGTTTGAGTGTCTGCTCTACCGCCACCCCTACCCTAGCACCGTTGCTACCTCCATCACCGCCATCTCATCCCTCATCATGTAAGGCCTCGATCCCGGTGCCCTACATTGAGTGTTGGATTTACTCATAAACACAGTTGTAAATATCAAAGTGAATTTAAACTTTCCGCAGAATAATAAAACTTTAGTAAATCTATTACAGAACATAAATCTTTGTCTTAAACATTCAAATTGTCATAACATAATGTCACAAAATAAACACCATAACATTCTCTTCACAGGCGCCAACCTCTACGGTCCATGTCATGTGTCTCCCTCAAGCTAGCTATCTCAATCTATTTGCCTGCGTGCAAATTTTCATAACATAAATCTATTATGACAAAGTGAATATCAAAGTGAATTTAAACTTTTCGCGGAATAATAAAACTTTAGTAAATCTATTACAGAACAAAAATCTTTGTCTTAAACATTCAAATTGTCATAACATAATGTCACAAAATAAACACCATAACATTCTCTTTACAGGCACCAGCCTCTACGGTCCATGTCATATGTCTCCCTCAAGCTAGCTGTCTCAACCTATTTGCCTGCGTGCATACTAAAAGTTAGCTACGCTGAGTGAGTTCTAGTTAATCAAGCCACATACATTTCATTCGCATACTTATAAATGTGCATCCGAAGATACATATGATATACTTAACATGTTTATCTTTCATTCATACATACTTTTATGCATACATTCATTCATTCTTTCATATTTTCATACTTTCTTTCTTTTTTATACTTTCATGCTTGCATACATTTCGTAATTTCATGTTTTAACTCATTTAGTTCATGCATACTATCTCTACGTTTTAAAGAGCATTTCACCCCACATACCTCGGATATTATTAGGGTCCAGTGCCCCACATACCTCGGATATTATTAAGGTCCAGTGCCCTACATACCTCAGATATTACGTTTAAAACTCAAATCAAACTAAAAGGTATAGTCTGTAACTCTCTATTGAACACAAAAGTGTTAATATCAAACTTAGTCTTGAATTTAGTGTTTTCTTTAACTCACCTTACGGCTTCCACTAATCTCCTCCAATTTTCTCTCTCTCACTCTTAACATGTCCCCTGGACTCCATAAATTTCGATAAAAGTTGGAGGGTTCTTAAATTTTGCTAATTTATTCATGTTAAATAAGATTTCAAAGATTCACGAGGGGACATAAAAAAATTGCAAGGGGGTTTAAATATTTACCCTAATGGCCTTCAACTGATCAGTGGGGATTTTTAAACCCCCCCCCCCCCCCCCCCCTTCAGGTGTTAATGAATCCACCACCAAGCATAACGCATTCCATATGAAGTATACATAAAATTCAATATGATACATCACTAATAAGTTATTAAGGATTAACAATTAACCATGAATCATAAATTAGAAAACCAATTATATTGTCGTGCCAAATTACGTTTTGTTTGGATTTTTATTATATATATTTAGCTATTAATGCTTTACTGTTAACTTAATTAACAAAAATATATATACTATTTTTATGAAAGCAATACGCTTAACAAATCATATCTTGTTTACTTTATCCATAGTAAACATATTCAATACAAAAATAAGAGTATATCTGTTCCGGAATGTGTAAAATTTGGTGCAATACCAACTTGAAGGACCCGAATGGTTAATACAAAAAATATAAGGAGGTACGGAAGATCTTAATGAGCGATTTGATGGAGATTCAAAAGTTTATTGACCAAGTTGAATAACTTGGTGTCATAGTTATCTTTTATTTATTATTAAATAAAGTAGAAGTCTAGTATTATTTTGTTTCCTAGTTTGAGTAGGATTAGAATTGTGAGTGTTATATAAACTAATCAAAAGTTTTATTTGTAGGTAGTGGTATGAATTCCGTTCTTGTTTATTATTAATAAAAAGAGTCGCATAAACGTTTTATGCAATATCGTTTTTGGTGTTCTTGATTCACTTGTCTAAGGTTTAACAAGTGGTATCAAAGCCTAACGATCCATGCTCGTTTTTTCGATCGACGGCAAGTCTTGATTGAAGTAGTAGTTTCCAATTAAAGGCATAAGAAGCCAAGAAACCGATTGCAGACAAGAAACGGTTCAAGATCACTATGAGGATAAGACCGGAGGATACTTGAAGATTGATTGAGAGCAGTGGCAGATGTACCTTAATGGTGCAGGGGTTAGCCGACCCCTATGATTTTTTTTATTTTTATTTTTGTATTATTATGTGTTAAAATTCTGACCGGCCCCTGTAAAATTTTGACACTGACCCCTGTAAAACTAATCAGAATGTAAGATGAAAGAAAAGATTGGACTTGATCTCTCTGAAAAATTTTCCGGTGCATGTGGAAGAGGCCGGAGCTGAATATAAGTTAAAGAATGAAGAAGATGTTTAACACTTTAAAGTGAAAATTAATATTTAAATATATAAAAAAGGTAGACACGTTAAAAAAGTAAATGAAAGAGGTGTGAAAGACAATGCCTATAGGGCCGTCCAAACCGCTCGTCGCTCGAACTCGTTCGCCGCTCGCTCGAAAATTGCTCGGAAAATTGCTTGTTTTTTCGCTCGATTGTAAACGAGCCGCTCTGCTCGGTTCGGTTTGTAAACGAGCCAAGCAACGAGCAAAGGTTCGCTTGGTTCGGTTCGGCTCGAATATTTTTAGTTTATTTTAATATATATATATATATATATATATATATATGCGCGCGCACCTATCATTATATATACACTTATGTGTACAAAGATATAGATATATTTTATTTATAAATAATACTGAAATATTAAATTATATATACTATTTGTTTACTTAAAATATTAAATAAATAAAAATAAATATGCAGTGGTGTAACCATGTAACACACAAACCCTAAAAGACTAAATTCACAATATGTCATTATCTTATGTTTCCACTTTCCACCGCCAAGCCGCCACAGTCCACTTCAACAACACTTTCACGGGGAACCAAATCCCTATATACTAACCTGCACCGATTCAAACCAGCACAATCACAACATCAGGTTGTCACCCTCTTGATCCAAACCGTCACAATCAATGCCACCACTCCACTACTCTCTATCCACGCCGTTGAATCGGAGAATCCAAATCAGAGTCGCACAGTAACAGTTATTCAAAGGCTGCTCTCCGTCTTAAAGTGTAGTCCTCTCGTATTCTTCATTCCAATCTGAGCGAAAACGAGCCGAGCCGAGCCGCTCGGTTTCAATTCGAGCCGAGTTCGAGCAACGCTTTCTTGCTCGTTTACTTAAATTCGAACCGAACCGAGCCGCTCGGTTGCAATTCGAGCCGAGTTCGAGCAGAAGCTCGCTCGGTTCGGCTCGGTTCGTGAACAGCCCTAGGCCTATCATCAATATTGTTTGTTATTTAATTTCTTTTATATTAATTAGTTTAGATAGAAACAAACTTTCCGTTTGTTGTATTTAAATTATTTCTTTACTATTTCTTATTTTATTTAGTAGATAATTTAATAATTTTTAATAATTTCTTTTAATATTTTGTATATAGATAAAGAAAAAAAAAGGCAAGATAAATAGATGATTATGTCGTCCGACCCGAGTTGAAAAATTATTGAAGATGCATATAGCGTTAAAATACCAACACCCGTAAGAAAAATATGTGTTATCAAATTTAAGAAAGTGAAGGAGAAATGAGGGTTGTGTTTGTTTAATATTTAGCTTTAGACATTTAACTCTAAAAAAATTTCCGCTCGTACTCGTATATGTAATGAAAATGGATACAATAGTTGTATTTGCTTCATTGAGAAAAACATGTTTGTTAAGAGTAAAGTGTCATTTTTGTCTTTGTGGTTTAGCAAATAATGCAAAAGTCCAAAAACATTATTTTTTGCATATGGACCATCCACGTTTTTCAATTCTTGCCAATTACATCCAAATCACTAACCTCGTTAAATTTGATCGTTAAGTCAGGGGTAGACATGTCTTTTTACTTTTTCTTTATTATATGAGTAAAGTGTCAAAATCGTCCATAAGGTTTGATTACATTTGCGAATTTCGCCCAAAAATATTTTTTTTCGCAATTAGACCCTCGATTTTTCCCAACAATTGCCACTTTCGTCCAAATTGTTAACTCGGTCTAAATTCAACGTTAACTTAAGGGTGTTACTGTCCTTTTACATGTATGTTTTCATCATCATCATCATCATCATCATCATCATCATTATTATTATTATTATGTGTTTGCTCGATGGCATATATAACGTCTCACGATTCCTATGTATGAATCCAATACAGTATCCGTTTGTTTACTATTCTTTATCTTTAGTCATATAAAGGGTTTAGCTCGGTGTAATAATAATAATAATAATAATGAAACAAGCATACAAAAAGATAGTAACACCCCTGAGTTAACGCTGAATTTAGACCGGGTTAACAATTTGGACGATATTAGCAACAGTTAGGAAACATCGAGGGTCTAATTGCGAAAAAAATATTTTTGGACGAAATTCGCAAATGTGACCAAACTTCAGGGACGATTTTTGACTGTACTCATATAATAAAGAAAGTGAAAAGACATATCTACCCCTGACTTAACGATTCAATTTAACGGGATTAGTGATTTGGATGTAGTTGGCAATAATTGAGAAACGTGGATGGTCCATATGCAAAAAAATAAACTTTTTAGATTAAGTTCGCATTATTTTCCTAACCACAATGACGAAATGACACTTCACTCTAATAATAATAATAATGAAACTAGCATGTAAAAGGATAGTAACACCCCTGAGTTAACGTTAAGTTAGACCAAGTTAATAATTTGGACGAAATTAGTAACGGTTGGGAAACATCGAGGGTCTTGATGTGCTAAAAGTAGTTATATAAAACCACGCTAATCTAGACACTAAGGGTATGTTTGGTACGAGGTAATGGAATGAATAAGGGAATTCATTGTCTTGTTTGTTTACCATATAGGAATGAAACTAATCATTACTTTATATTATTATTTTTTAAATAGCATACTACACACACATGCTATTTCATCAATTAATAGAGGAAATAACAAGACAATGATATAATAATATAAATAAAATTATAATTATAATTATAACAATAATAGTTTTATTATAATAGAAAAGTAGCATCGATAACAAAATAGTATTTATAATAATGATAACAATTGTATTGTAATAGAAAAAAGAATAATGATAATAAAATGATATTATAATATTAATTATTATTATTATTATTGTAAATGACTTTTTTCATTCCATTTATTGAAGGAATGAAAAAAAAACACCTTATTTCAAGGAATGAAAAAATCTATAAATGGAAGAATTTGTATTCCTTTGGAATGATCAATTTCATTCCAACCTTCATTCTTTTATACCAAACACTACTTAAGTATTAAATTATAGACTTTTAAACTTAACTAAATTACTAACCAGCAAGTGAACCGGACGACTCTAGTACAGCTAAGTAAGTCTGGATATCGAACCCACGAGACTCTTTAAATTACGTAAACTAGCTAATTAGACTCAACTACAGACATGACTATTTATTTATATTTGTTTTGAGGGGGTTTTTTATTTAAAATACTAATTTAAAACAATTATTAAAAACTAATTTAAGAAAATAACACAAGTTTGATTAAATCAGATGATGATGAGAAAACTATATATGCTAGAATCCTCTAAATTTCAGTTGTTAATTAACCGAGAAATATTTAGTTATGGACTGGGATCGTAAAACAGACACTTAAGAGAAAACCCAAACAGGACCCCTGACCCTTCTCAAGAAGACACCTATGGGTTTCTAATAAGTTTTAACGCACACCAGTATTAAAAATCAAGTTTCCTTACGGTTACCTAATTAATTATGACTTATATCCTTTATACGAAATCTTACCTTACAGCGTGGAAATCAAAGGCAATTTAATATATTTAATTGATTCAATAGACAATAATAAATAATCAAACCTAGACGCACTCCTTACGAAAAACTAAACCTAGCAAGATTAAATAACAAAGACCTATCAATTTAACGGGATTAGTGATTTGGATGTAGTTGGCATTTGGCAATAATTGGAAAACGTGGATGGTCCATATGCAACAAAAATAAACTTTTTAGACTAAATTCGCATTATTTGTCAAACCACAAGGACGAAAATGGCACTTCACTCTGTTTGTTAATGTAAACTATATGATAATATGGTTAAATTTCCAAAAATGAAAACCCGTATAGAATTTTTAATTATATTTTATTTTAGTTATGCATTTTCAATGGCATTTCACGTATTTCTTTAAAGTTATATGATATTTTATTTGTTATTTTTTGTATCTGACCCGGCCCGATTTAACTTGACCGGAACAACCGAACCAGGCCGAAAAGAAAATATAAATTTCAGCAGCCAACTAAGTGCGACTAAAAAATTTCCGACCCCTGTAAAAAAATTTCTGAATCCGCCACTGATCGAGAGCCATCCGCTGTACGAGTCCGGAGCAAGGAAAGACCCGTGGTTACCTCATTGATTTTGGGTTCACGGCTGTACGCCGCCACCCGGTTCTCGTACAATCAATCGAAAAGAAAGAAGAAAAGAAATCATTTCTATTTTTCTTTGGACTAAAGGTAATGAAGGTTAAAGTTATTTTTTGTCTTTAGTGATTTGCAATTAAGGTTGTGATTCAAAGTTTCCGTCACCATATTCTGGGAAATTGAAGCAAATTAATTCTTCACACAAAGTTCAAAGGAGGAAATTTGTTTACAAGGTTAATTGTTGTGACTTGCAAATAGTTTGGAATATTAATTCAATATTCAACAAAGAAAGAAAAACAAGAAGAATCCCATATACCAACTGTGTTTCTGGGTATTGTTATTTTCGCAAAGAGTTGTTTTAATCCGATCGCAGTCATAGTAAAGGGATGGATCGCAGCAAGAATTAGATCATCGAATCCGAAACAATGACAGAATTACAAGTTGTAAGAGGAATCAAGAGGTTGAACCAGAGCAACTACAAACAATGGTCGACATGCATCAAATCGTATCTTCAAGGTCAAGATCTTTGGCAGGTAACGAACGGTACCGAGACGAGACAACCTACAAACGATATAAACTGTAGGTCCCCCTGGGGCGTCGCCGATCGATACGAGATCCGCACGAGGTCTAGGAGTGCGGAATCCTCCTAGACTCGTTTATTGGTGTAGAAGACGAAGAACACGATTACACACATACAAACACACGAACAAACACACGAACGGGATAAACACATCTGCAGATCTTTTATATAATAACCAAACACGTTACATACCGAACATAAACAGAAACACGGCCGACCCGAGGTGAGCTCTACCTCGGGCCGTCCCACACGACTCTCCCTCTCGGTTTCTCTCTAGACAAATAAACTGATCACTCAAAACTCTAACTTTCTGAATACTCAAACCTAAACAAGACACACACATATATATATAAACAACTTCGCGGGCTTGGGCCTGTAAGCGAAGTTGTTATAACTTCGCATAAGACGAAGTTGTTATAACTTCGCCTATGGCGAAGTTGTTCTAACTTCGTACTTCGTTTCCGCTGAACAGAATTGCATAGCGACGGTCACAAAATGCACCAACAGACTCCCCTTTGACCGTTGCTCTCAATTCTAACAAACACAAAAGATCATCTGTTACAAAACATGCACCAACAGACTCCCTCTTAACTGATGATCTTCTGTTTGTTCTTCAACCAGCCGTGTCTGAAACTGTCTTGTAGCTTCACAAATCTACCAATCACCCAGCATCTTCCATATCAGATCTCCCCTTCAGTGTAAGCTTCTCCGACTATATAGATTGAGGTCTTTGAAATGCATGCATCCCCGTGCCTAATTGATCATCTCAACCAATCACGTGAGTCCTTCTGACTTCACAACACGTGAAGTTCTTCTAACTTCACCAACACGCGAAGTTGGGCTCCCTCCACAACTTCACCAACACGTCGGCATACGATAAGGTTTAATCTTCAACTACTCAACATCAAGTGATCAATTTCATCACAAAACCACCTTGACAGAATCTAACACACATGACCATTAATTAATCCGAAGCATCTTCAATCACCAGTGATAACGATAAAGAACATAAACACTTTAATTCCCAATTAAATCCAACTTGTTCCAGAATTTTCACTTTAATAAATAAGCATCACGTTTCAGGATCCAATTCTCGAACGCCTTGAAAATAACATAAATAATATGCTCTGACCGCAATTCAGTAATGACGAAAACCTTCAGTTCAATTTGACTTTCTTCAGTTGGTCAACCTCGAACAACAACAATTTCATTGCCCACAAACACCCAAATATGTGTCAATATCCAGTTTCAATCAATATCCCATTCACAACCTCAACTCCATATCCAGAGTTGACACGTATTTGTTCACACGTAAGACCAAGAGATAACAAGTTTCACTCGTTGACGGAACAACGTATTCGGTCTCACAATAATCGCGTACACCTGGCCATACAGACGAAAACTCTCTTTTTTTTTTTTTTTTTTTTTAACTTCGCCTAAAAGTCAACTTCACCTCTCCTTAACTTCGCTTGTCCATAACTTCGCCTGATTGATAACTTCGCTTAACCATATATCTTCGCCTAAACCCTAAAATTTAAGCGACAACTTCGCCTGAACCCCATAACTTCGCCTGCGGCGGCTGTTCGGCCAAAAACGCATCAGAAACGTGCCGGAAACACCAAAACACAGATCTCGAACCATAGCATAAGAGCCTAAGGCTCTGATACCACTTGTAGGTCCCCCCGGGGCGTCGCCGATCGATACGAGATCCGCACGAGGTCTAGGAGTGCGGAATCCTCCTAGACTCGTTTATTGGTGTAGAAGACGAAGAACACGATTACACACATACAAACACACGAACAAACACACGAACGGGATAAACACATCTGCAGATCTTTTATATAATAACCAAACACGTTACATACCGAACATAAACAGAAACACGGCCGACCCGAGGTGAGCTCTACCTCGGGCCGTCCCACACGACTCTCCCTCTCGGTTTCTCTCTAGACAAATAAACTGATCACTCAAAACTCAAACTTTCTGGATACTCAAACCTAAACAAGACACACATATATATATAAACAACTTCGCGGGCTTGGGCATGTAGGCGAAGTTGTTACAACTTCGTACTTCGTTTCCGCTTAACAGAATTGCATAGCGACGGTCACAAAATGCACCAACATAAACGGTGTTATCGAGAAGTGGCAGGTGAAAGCCGGTCGAGCAATGTTTATCATCAATACAACGGTTGATGATGTTCTTGATCACATTCAAGATCTCAAATACTCAAACCAAGCGTGGGATACGCTAGAGACCTTATTCATGAAAAAGAACAGTGCTCGATTGCAACTAGTTGAAGGTAAGTTGATGACGGTTTCCCAAGGAGATCTTCCGATCGCACAATATTTTTGTAAAGTGAAAAATTTATGTCGCGAGATTGGAGAACTCGATCCAGAGTCTCGGGTTAGCGATGCTCATATGAAGCGGATACTCATTCACGGCTTAAGGCTGGAGTATCGTAGCTTTGTTACTGCTATCCAAGGGTGGGCGACCCAACCGAGTATAACCGAGTTCGAGAATATTCTTGTCGAACAAGAAGCCTTGGCAAAACAGTTAGCCGGTGTGTCGATTAAAACCGAGAGCGAAGCCTTGTATGTCGGAAGAAAGGAGAAACATCGGTTTAATAAAAATCGGATCCGTAACGACGAGAAATGCAAGAGTAAGTACTGGAAGAACGAGAAACGTGAACGGCCGAAGAAGAAAGAAAGGAATATAAAGAGTCGAGTTGAAAACTCTGAAGAAGATATATCGGACGAAGAGAACTGTGACAAGGAATCAAGGTACCAACAAAGCAGTTTCCTTTTAGGAGCCATAACTGTGGACGAAAAGGGCATATGGCAAAATACTGTCGAGAACCTACGGAAGAAGGTAATGCAGTTGTTGTTAGAGAAGAAGAACCGTGAGAAGTGGAGGCTAATATTGCCGAGGTTCAAGAAAAATACGTAGTTGACACCGAATTCAAACCGAATCTGGTAGATGAATGGTATGAAATAGGCTCCTGTTGGTGGACAAGTCAGGAAGTAGTGACAGAGTCGAATCAGCTGAAAGGTAACCTTAGAATCATCTATTGTTATGTTGAATTTAAATGATAAGGAAATTGTGGTTGAAGAAGAAAGTACGGTTGATCAAGACGTAATCGTGATAGTAATCGAACAAGACAAAGAAACCGTGTTGGATGAAGTGCATAAGGAGGTAGTTCCGTCTCATGTTACGGGTTGTCATGGTGGAACAAAAAAGGTTGAAGATCAACAAACCAAAAAAGTTGATGTTAGAGTTTGCATGAGGTTTATGTAAAGTTCGAGTGATCTGAATGAACAGTCGAATGAAGGAGTTAAGTTCGAAAGGGAGCATGCATCAAGTGAAGATGGAATAATTGCTTATCGTGGCAGTTGGTCATGGAGTTGAGAAAGCAAAAGATGTTTCCTATCTGAAACTGGGTGATGTTGTTCTAAATAGTGGTAACCTCGAAGCAAGCTTAGTTGTAACCAAGAAAAAGAAACCTGTTCATAATGTGATGAAGTCAAATCCAAGAATCAAGTTCAAGGAGGTGCGAGCGTTACAAGGTGTGAAAGATCTTGGAGGAACAATGAAAGTTGGTATTGAGAGGGAGTATAAAACTTGGTGCAATACCAACTTGAAGGACCCGAATAGTTAATACGAAAAGTATAAGGTTGGTACGGAAGATCTCAAGAGACGGTTTGGTGGAGATCAAAAGCTTATGGACCAGGTTGAATAACTTGGTGTCATAATTATCTTCTATTTATTATTAAATAAAATAGAAGTCTAGTATGATTGTGTTTCCTAGTTTGAGTATGATTAGAATTGTGGGTGTTATATTATTAACAAAAAGTTTTGTTTATAGGTACTTGTATGAATTCCGTTCTTATTTATTATTAATAAAAAGAGTCGTATAAACGTTTTATACAATATTGTCTTTGGTGTTCTTGATTCACTTGTCTAAGGTTTAACAGAATGTGCTAATTTCCATACTTGGTAGTATAACTCAAATATACTAACTTTCACTCTAGCTCGTCATCTCTAAAATACATGAGATCCGGTGGCATCAGTCATACAGAACAATGCAAGTGTTTGTATGGAATATGGATCCCATGTGGAGATTAATGCAGATTGAATTAATCAAGTATACGTTGAACAAATTCAAACAATTAATCACAAACATTTGTTTAAAAAAATCAACAAATTAAACAATTCATTTCAAATTATATGTTGATGAACCCACTTTCCCCCAAATTAAAATTTCAAAACTAAAATCATAATTAATAGAAAACTTTAATCATAATTTCAAAGTAATTTATAATTAAAACAAATTAAAATCGAAAAAAAAAAATCTTTGAGAAAATTACTATTTGCGTCCCTGTGGTTTTAGGGCGGAGACACAATGAGTCCTCAAAAATTTTTTTGAACTGGTTGAGTCTCTGTGGTTGCAGAAACGAATGGTTTGAGTCCCTATGGTTTAAGAAACGAACAATTTGAGTCCCTGTGGTTGCAGTAAAATGAAAGTTTTACCCTGAAAGTTAAGTAACGGCAGGGACTCAAATGGTTCGTTTCTAAAACCACGGGGACTCAACCAGTTCAAAAAAATTTTCGGAGACTCATTATGCCTCCGCCTTAAACCACAAGGACTCAAATAGTAATTTTCTCAAAATCTTTTAAAAACAATTTATAGTTAAACAATTTAATCATCCTAGAACCCATTCATAATTTAAGAAAAGTAAAGAAAACAGTTCAAGCAAAAACAAATTTGATTCATTCAAGGTGTATCTTCGGTTTCATACAATTGAAATTATAAAGTAATGGTGGTGGCGGCGGAGATGGTGGTGGTGGTGATGGCGACGGTGCGTTGGTGGTTAGGTGGTGGTGGCGATAGTGGTGGTGGTGTTGTTAAGAAAGTAAGGTGAATGAGGTATGGAATAAAAAAAAGGGTGTGAGAATGAATGGTTTTAATAAAATGGGATTCCATAGATAATGGATGATTCCATTTCACTGAGCAACCAAACACCAGTTTTTTCATTCCCACGCAATTAATCATTTCATTCATACTATCATTCTTGTTTCCAAACGCTACCTAATAATATTGGGTGCCACTGCATTTATCGGTTTAAGCATTTATAATTTATATAAATTAAATGGAAATGTTGGGCTATTTATCAAATTATATGTGCTAACTTTCTCATGAGAATGGGTTTCAAACTATTGGGCTTTTCGATTTTTTGTAATTTGAAAGATTGTTTGTAAGTCGTAACCATTGGAAAAGCCTATCGAATTTTCCTTTTTTTCTTTTACGCATATACAAAGTCAAATAGGTCCGAATGGACGAATGGTACAAGCCTTTTCTCACGGATCATCGACATTAAAATTTAAATCTTCACAATCATCTTAGCATGATTCAATTAAGCATTGGGGGCACCATCAATTGGTTTAAGCTGATTGTGTTTCCACGATTCTAAGATTAATCAGGTTGTATTATTTAATTTCATTTCATCACGGTTACGTTATTCACAGTCAGGTTCTATTATTTATTCACATAAGTTAGCCGTTCTTAAGAAACAATGGTAAGTGATAATGTGACCGAATATTAAAAGAACACAAAGATAATATTAGAATGAATTATCTTAGGCCCTATTGTCGGTTTATACAATGAAATAAGAATGCTTCATCGCAACCTCGTCAGCCTACTTCCTCTCCAATATGGGATACTTACAACTCCCCTTCTGTTCGTGCAAGCTGTGTCCTTTCCCTTTTGGTGTGAGTGGGCAAAGTCTCCTACTGAGACATTATGCATCACGTGTTCTATGAATAACACACAAAATCAATCATCACATCTACGTAAGAGTTTTCGTTTTGACTTTAATCCGATCAACCATAAACTTTATCTTACAAGACAGCTCAGAAGAAACTCAAAACCCAGGGCACAAAGCCAAGTTGGTGCCCATCACATTAACATATCGATGTGAATTTAACACACAACAATTAAATAATATACTTAAATTATGTACAAAATTACATTTATTTTGGAAAGAAAAAGGTAAGATGTGCAATTTAAACCAACGGAAATTTACAGTTGACTAGTGATTTAACTGTGGTCAATCAAGTTACAATACTTGGCTCTTTACACGCTTCATTAGGCTCAAGAAAAACAAGAAAAATGATCTTCCAATATTTGCAAATAAAAAGTCAACGGCCTCTAGATTTAATTTTGATACCAATCAAAAGAAAAATTAACCTCACAAACATTATGTAATAGAGCAGCTAGAATAGTTTTGACTCTGCAAAAAACAATTCCAAAAGTGCCCTTATGATGATTCGGTGCCCGGTTCTTCCTCTGTAAATGAAGTATAACTAACAATATTAGCAATAATGATATTGACCTCACCAAATAAATAGTTCATTTTAGCAAGAATGTTTCATTTTGGTTCTATTTAGTTACCAAGCTGCTTTATCCATTCCGGTCATGCCCGGACAATGATTGTGCCACATTGACCGGTCTGATTTGGTTAAGCCAGTTTTGGGGTTCGTAGGTTAGAATTATATACTCCAATATATTAAGAAAAAAATAAAGAATGGAAACAGTAGTCTACCAAACAGTGACTTGATTGTTGGTCTCTTTGGTTTGGTTTTCTTCTTTTTCAGTTCAGCTGCAACCATGAACAAACAAATACAGGATTAGTCACCAGGATTTGATTTGGCAACAAAAAGCGATTAAATAAAGGATTGCCATAAACTTAGAAAGTTGATCAAATAGCAATATTACTTGGAAATATATTAGGTTACAGTTTAAAGCCTAAATTTCCTAATTGCCATTTTCATCATTTCAAACCATTGCTGGTATGGGTCATTAAAGGGTGCTTCAGAAATTTAATGATACACTATAACACTTAAAAAAACTGTTTTAATATCATATACTTCATCCGTCTCTTGAAAATTTCAACAATTTCATTTTTTGAACATCTTATACTTCCCTTTGTCAATCTTTCAGTTAAAATCATCAATTTGCATAATTTTTTTCAAAGAAAATGTAACTTTTTACAAACGATTTGTGTAAATATGATTAAAAAATTATACTACAATAATTACCTAATTTTTTGAACAAAGTGATTTTAGATGGCTTTATGCATCAGATACACTTCAGGCAAAAACCTTTCCTTTTTAAGCAAAAGCATTTTTACTTAGCAGTTTGATCCGAATAGAAACATTCAGAAGTAAAATAGATTGAAAGTGCAACCTTTAGCGGCATTGAATACTGGAATAATAATAATAATAATAATAATGGCATGTAATACATGATAGTTATAATACAAGAGTGTGTGTGTGTGTGTGTGTGCGTGTGCATGAGAGAGAGAGAGAGAGAGAGAGAGAGAGAGGTATACTCATTCCAGGGACTTGATAATCATTAACAATCTCAAAGTTCTTGTATGTGTAGCCAACAAAGTTAATATCCTTGGACGAAAGCATCTACAAATTAACACCACAAATTAGCATAAACAAAAGACAGTAAATCATTTGAAGGTAAAACCAACCGAGATAATATTTGTAGAGTTTAGAACAGAAAATTTACCCTTCTCCATGGTCCGGATCTTGATGAACTCTTGGTTTGGTGTTCTGACTGAAATATTAAAAAAAAAATGACCATAAAAGACATAGTACAATAAGCTAAATATCGTGCCTGCAAACAAATTAGATGGAAAGAAACAATAAAACAAACATACCTCTTCAAATTTTTCAAAATTTTGAGTATCCAATTCATCATTTACTTCTGGAATAAATGCAGCTTCCATTTGATATATTCTTTCCCAATCAATACCGTTAAACCAAGGATGAGCCTAATACATAATAAAAAGATCAAGGTTGTGTTACTTGAAATTTAATAACTTAGTATAAGAAGCACCTTCATTTCATCTGCGCCTTTTGAACCGAGCCTTTGGTTGACATTACAGAGCAGTTTGCTGATAAGATCTTTTGCTTCTTGAGAAAGTTGTGCTTCTTGTGGAAACTTCAAATGTGATTTCCAATGTACTATCTACCAAATGTAACAAAACCATATGATTACATGTGTGTGTTTGTCAGAGAACATGATTTAACTTCATGAAATTAATGTAATTAAAATGAGTGACTGACCTTCCTACAAGTTGACATCGGGTCATCAGAGTAGAAAGGTGGATATCCAACAAGCATTTCATACATGATAGCACCAAGTGACCACCTGGTGAAGAATAAAAATCACATGATCATTTCAAATAATCCAATCGATTTACATGACAACTAGTGAATACATAATGGGATAATAACTACAAACCAGTCACATTCCAATGAATAACCCTTCTTTAATAGAACCTCTGGAGCAATATAATCAGGAGTACCAACTGTTGAATAAGCCTAAAAACCACCAATTATACATTTAAATAAAAAATCAGAAATAATATACTATATACCAATTATGATACTTACAAGTGTCCTCCTATTTTTCTGCCAATGCTGCAACTGTTCTTGTTGTGTGCGTTTTGGTGCAGCAGAATTCCCCTCGCCTGTTGAATTGGAGACATTATCCACTGTGGTGAAATCTTTCTCTTCCAGTGTGCTACAATCCAACGGTTTACATAACCCAAAATCTGATAATCGCAAATGCCCGTATTTATCAAGTAGCAAATTATCAGGCTTGATGTCCCTGTTGCAATCCAATATAGAAAAATAAGTCAGGTAAGTATTACACAATTAAACTTTAAGGAACTACATTAATTTTAGCATACCTATGCACATAATTATGTTTGTGGATAGATTCAATTGCTAAAACTGTTTCAGCAACATAAAATCTGGCTTCGTCATCAGTCAATGTATCTTTTCTCATAAGTAACGTCATCATATCTCCACCGGGTAGATATTCCATTATGAGATATAGATATTCGTTATCTTGGAATGAGCAATAAAGCTTAACAATGCAATTACTGTCCACCTCAGCAAGAAGATTTCTTTCGGCTTTCACATGCTCAACCTAAAATGTATTTTAAGTATGCTAACTTTTATTAAGATTAAACGAAGCAAAATTATCATTTCATGTTACAAGATCACATACTTGACCTCTACGTAACATTTCCGATTTCTTAAGCTTTTTCATGGCGTATACAGTGCCTGTTGTCTTCTCCCTGCAGATTCTGACCTATAACATACGATATCCGTTAAATTGTTTCAGTTTTATATACATAACTGATGACTTACACGGTAACACCACGTCAAGGTGACACATGGATTCTTTATTCATACTCATTCAATTGGACATATTGATCCAATCTTTTCATTTTGTTTCGCAATTTCATAATCCAAGTTTTCAGTTTTAAATTGACCTTGGATAAAAATCCCGAAAATTTCTATTTTCCTTAAGACATATATGCTATTTAACTCCAGTTATAAAACCGAAAAGATAAAAAGAGAAACCATTACCTCACCAAATGCTCCCTTTCCGATCATCGTGAGCAGCTCAAAATCATCAACTCCCATTTTATGCCTTTGAAGGCGCATGTATTCGGTCTCCTTCTTCTCTAAAAACCTAAGCAAGTTATTCTGATCTTCCTCCGACACATCACCATCAGCCAATTTCTTCTCAAGTAATATCCGCCTATTAGTAAAAATCCACAAATTACTATTTCACATTCACACAAACGTCAAAAAACGCTATTACCGTTCTCTCCTCTCCTGCAAATTCTTCATCTGTTCCTTGTAATGATTCTCAATATACTTCTTAGCCGCAGCAACCTTCTGCTTCGTTATATTCGACACCTCCTCGTCCGTCACAGGGCTACTCGAATCCTCACCGTCCGCCATCGACTCCCTCTTTTTGGTATTCGACCTCAACCGATCCCTAGGTTGAAACTTATGCAGCCAACTCCTTGCAGAATCCATCAATTTCCCTCAGCCTAAGGTATTCATGGCCAACCACATCTATTTCCCCTAGAAACCCTAACACAACTTCATTAACGGATTTCTGCAATAACAGATTATCAATCAAACAATAAGTTAACACAAATCATATGTCAAATTATCAATTATCATTACATAATAATATCTATAACTATTACATAGAAGAAACGGAATCAAACGGAAGAATTAGAAAATACTCGGTGCGTGAAGTCAAAGGCAAATTACATCGACGGATTGAGAAATGAAATTAGGTACGGTGTGTGTAAATGGAAATTAGTGGATGTAGCGAACGTATGGTATAGATACCTGCTAATTCGCCATTTACGTGGTTGGTTGAATTCGTTTAGAACTTTAGAATGATTATATTTGGTCGTTATTTATACCTCACGGTGGTCTTGTCTTGTCTTGGTCAATTGGTTCAATTTTTGTTTGTTTTTTCATCTGGTTTTGGCTTGCGTGGAACAAACCCATCAATGATGGATTTTTTTTATCGGGATATTTCTTTTTTGTTTTTCTTGTTTTGTACTTCCCGACAGTGGCGGATCTAGACGGTTTGGGTTAAAACCGGTTCGGTTTAGTCAACAAAAGTCAAAACCGGTTTATGATCGGTATCGGTTAGGGTTGAAACCGGTTTCTTACCACGTTACGATCAGTTTCGGTTCGGGTTTTGACCGGTTTTTGCCCGGTTCCGGTGTGGAACCGGTTTTGATGGAGAAAATTACAAACCGGTTCCGAACCTACGGTTTCAGTCAGTTCCAAACCGGTTTCAACATAATCGGTTTCAAACTGGTCCGGTTTCGGTTCAGTTTTCGGGTCGGTTAACCAGTTTATTTGCCCACCTCTAGGTACCGGTACCAATATTCATTTTTGACAATTTTTGGGGTATGTGAAAGCCTCCACTATGCATCTGTCTAACCTCGTTAGTTTATTTCGTCGAAAAAAGGATATAGTTCAAGTTATAAAATGGTTCAACACATTAATAACATAGTTGACAGCGTGTCTAAAAGGTTTTAACATGCATGACCCATGCGGTATGCGTAACCTTATTTAGTAATCATGTTAGATGGGTTACGTGCAGGTCGATATGACAGTTTGAGACCCGCACATTTAAAGCTTTGTGTTCAAAATGTGTTTAAAGTCATATCGATAACTGTTTTAACGTATCGTTCTATTTAAGTTATTATAGTTTAATTGTGTTAAACGTGTCATGTCATTCGTGTTGGTGAACTAGTTAAGTTTAGTTGTGTTGAATGTAAAGTGTTATGTCTTGTAGCACGTTCATTAAACATGTATTTTTTAGTATATAAGTTCACAACACGTTTAGTTAAAACTTGTAAGGTATTAAACGTGTTATGCAAAAGAGGGAAGGTAAACACAACACCACACATATGAGCTAAAACATTGAACAACACGTGGTTTTTTTTTATTGAATTTAAGTTATCATATTGATCAAATTCTATATTATTTAAAGGTCATATTCTATGTATTAATCATTTTTGAAAGTTATAAAAAAATACAACTGAATATCTCAAATTTGATAACGTTTGGCATGCCTAATTGTTCTGTGATCAAAAGAACTAATAACTTCAATTTGTATACCGTAAGATATTTGTAAAGCTGAAATTAAAAAGAAAATGGCTTGTTTGTCTCTTTTCTTATTAGAGGAAAAGTATTAATAAAAATATATTGGGGCCTTGGCACTGAATGACTTTTCCAAGAAGATTTTCATGAAAAAATATAATTTTAGTTGATATGCATTTCAATAAAATAAATAGTTTGTTGTTGATTGCATACTCAAATACATGTATTAAAAACTTGATAATATTCCCTGTTTTTGAAATGATATCCTATTATATTACGAGGCATTTGTATAAATTTTCTCATGGCCTGGCCGGCACAAGCACGTCTTAACGACGTGGAGGTGCTACAATTTGTTGGTGCGTACCATATTTTGTTTAACAAAATTTTATTTATTACACAATATTTATATCATTATAATAATTATTATTATCGTTATTTTTTCCTTTTAAAACAGTTGAAATTAAAATTAAAAACCAACACCCAATAGCAAGGGCAACCACACAAAATTACATCGCTAGCATTGGGGTATAAACAAAACATATTCTAGCCTTTTGAAAAACAATCAAAAGATCATATTTTGGCTGGACGTTTGGCTCAGCCCAATACCACTCAACAACTGTTTCCCTCTTTTGTTTGGTATTGCTCGTCACAATGACTATTTGGTTGTTAACTGTTACATGAGGATAGGTGGGAATTTCATATGGGATTGGAACTGGGTGTGGCCCCCTCATAGTAACGAGGAAAAAAAACTAAAAAAGATGGCTAGCATTGGTGTGTCGACCCGGATGGCTTGTTCATCGTCCGCTCGGCCACATAAATTGCTAGAAAATCAATTCTAGGTTAACAACACTTATTTGTATGAGTGGATCAACTGACTTCCAGAATAGGCAAAAGTTTTTTTGTTGGAGAACTTTGTTGGAACGAATTGCTACAAGGCCCACTCTTATAAGAAGGAATATCCAAATCGTCTCAACAATTCGCACTTTCTGTTTGCATCACCAAGAAACCATGGAGCATTTGTTAATTACGTGCTCCTTGGAGTATACGATTTGGCAAGGAATTGCTAGGTGGTGTAAACTCCCACCTTTCTACGCTTTATCGATGTCTGATGTCAGAGTATCAAGATCACTTGGTTCGTAGTCCAGCAAAAAAAAATTCAAGCTATCTTTCCGGTCATAGTTTGAAGTATTTGGACAGCGAGAATTATAAGATCTTCAATGAGTTAACACGAATGCATGCAAATAGCAGCAGAAGTCAAAGTCATAACTTTTGTTTGGGTCATTGGGTGGTGGCAAGGTAAAGAAAATTGGTGTTGATTGAGAGAAATGGTACAATTTTGATGTACTAGAATTTATAGTTTGTTATTTCATGGTCCCTTGTATTTATTTGTTGGTAACTAATCTTTGCTAACTGTCTTGTATTATATAATACCTTCTTTTAAAAACAGGAAATAAAAATTCATTTGCATGTGTTAAAACTTAAAAGTTTTAATAGCATAAGAATAAGAATATATCCATTATCTACGCATTTAATAATATAATTAAAAGTTTCATATGACATTTTCTGTTCTTTTGTCATATTTACTCTTTTAAGCTATTTACTAGTAGAAGAGCCCGCGCGTTGCATATAGTTGTGAAACATATAGTTGGTATAACTTACATAACAAAGATAAGAAATTTATAACATTATCATACAAAACCAGTTATCAAAAAAAAAAAAAAAGACCAAGTATGGTCTGAAATGTCGTATAATCAATAAGGTTATAAGACAACTAAAAAAGTATCTAGTGACTAAACAATAATTAAAGCTATCATTTCTGCGTATTTACAACCATCACACCATTTTTAGTCACATTTCTTCAGAGGAATTTCATGGTTATTTATTATTATTATTATTATTTGAAGTTCATCTCACTAAATTATGCATTTGTCAAAATTCGCATTTCGTGTTTTCTTCGCCTTTCTCCAATGGCATCTCGTTTAGGTAAATCACCACCTCCCTCTGAGAATAAATCGATGATTAAACTAAGTTTATGAAAAGAAAAATGTCTTTAATAAGAAATTGGAATTGAAAATGTAAAAGAAAAAAAAACATCAAACTTACGAATAATCAAGTAAAATTATAAAAGGAAAGCAAAAGGAAATTGTTTTTTTAAGAGCCCAGGCGTTGGGTTTACATGTTAAACAAGATAGGCTTTATGAAAAAATAGCTTTAGAACCCGTGTACTACACGAGATGGAACAAATGATAAATATAAAAAAAAGTTCAACAATGTATACATGTGGGTAGAGATGTTCAAAGCGGTTTGGGACTAGGAACCGGAACCGGTTCCTAACCGGTTCCTATATTCAAAACCCCATTTTAAACCGGTTCCAGGCTCGAACCGGTTAGGGAACCGAACCGGTTCTCCCACCCTCAGACCCCTAACCTATCTAACCGGTTCTTACCGGTTCCTAACCCGGTTCCTGTACTGTAACCGGTTCCAACCAACCGGTTACAGTGTAAAATTTTTTTTTTTTTTTTCGTTTTTCGTTTGCGATTTGGATTCTAAACTACGATTCGTATTTGTATAACATGAAAAATAAAAAAAACAATTAACATAAAATTTATTTTATTTACTTTAAGAAGTTCAAAAAAAAAAAGGTTACATGTTTTAAAATCTTCAAAAACAAACTAACAAAACATTAAACTTATAAATATAAAGTTGTGACATATTATTTCTAGAAAAGCCTTCTTGTTCGTCGTAATTATTGAGCGGCGACTTCTTCCTCGGAATTACTTGTAGAAATGCCTTCTTGTTCGTCGTGCACTCGAACATCAAGTGGTGTTTCATCTTCGAGAGTGGTTACGTGTTGAATACGATCGATTGAGTCCAAGTGATCCTTTAAGCAAATGCACATCTCCACCGACTCCGAATTTAGTCTTGTTCTTATCACCGATATTACCCTGCCACTAAGAGAAAAAGCGGATTCCGAAGCTACCGTAGAAGCTTGGACGGTTAGTAAATCACGGGCCATGGTGGCAAGAATCGGAAACTCGGTTTCCTTTACCTTCCACCAAGCCAAAACATCAAAAGTGCCATATTCCTCTTCGGATAAACCGATAGAGTAATCATTTGCACTATACCTTCCTAGTTCGCTTGAAGGGGTGTTACCCCTTTGTTTTTTAGCCGTTACGTTGCCAATGGTGTTCATAAGGCTAATCATGGGATCTCGTACTCTAGTAGCACTTGAACTTGATGAAGACCCCCCCGGCATAGGCATGTGTATGTTTGACCCATATTTATTTAAATAAAAGTCATACATAAATTTAAAATTCAAGTTAAAATAATTTTTTGCCTCTGTTGAAAAGTTTGGGTCAACTTCATGCATATCTAAGGCTGAAAAAATTTCGTCTATCACACATTCAACCCCCGTAACATTTAACATTGGGTTTAAAGCGGCGGCGCAAGTAAAAACCGGTGGCAATTCAAGAAAGTATTTTTTTAATTTAAACTTCATTGGTAATATGATGTTTGAAAACATTGGACTTTTATTTTCAAATTCTTTAAGATTGTTAACCATTAAAAATAACTCCGAAAGAACCAAGGGACTTGTCGGATAATACGTTCCCGATAGTTTCGTAGTTGATGTTTTAAAAACTTCAAGAAAAGTCGATAAGTCATTGATAATTTCCCATTTCTCATTTGAAAAGGGGATTGCCAAATCATTCTCGGCAAGACTAGAATGAAACATTTGTAAAGTTTCTCTTTGTTCCAAAGCACTTTGAAACATTATGCAAGTGGAATTCCATCGATGAGGTACATCCCAATTAGCTCCCAAAGCTTTTCTTCCCGTATCTTTACAAAATTTTCTATATTCCATTTGTCTTTTTTTACTTTTCTTAAAAACTTCATGTATCATTAGTCTAAAATCGTTTATAACCGATGTAACCTCATCCGAATCAAGTCCGTCTTGCACGATTAAATTAATGATATGTGAAACACACCTTGAGTGAAAAAATACACCATTGCAAATCGGCGTATATTTTAATTTTAATTTATCAACCGCCGATGTATTATTCGACGCGTTATCAAATGCCATTGAAAATATTTTATTTTCTAGTTTATAAGTTGTTATAACATAATCTAAAATTTCAAACAAATTATCTCCCGTATGTGGATACTCAAAGAGTTCGAAAGCAATGGTGCGTTTCATCATTTCCCACGATGACGGGTCTACCCAATGAGCGGTGACACAAAGATAAGATTCGGGTAGACCATGTGGAGCCGACCAAACATCACTAGTTAAGTTTATTCCCGTATTTATATTTTCAAAATATGCAATTAGTACCTCTTTGGCCTTCTTCCACAATTTTAAACAATAACGTTTAAGAGTATGACGACTTACGTGAGTGTATTGTGGTTGAAGCGTATCTCGAATCATGGCGGTTAAGCGAGGGTTGTCGAAGTGGCTAAACGGCAAAGCTTCTTGAATCACAAACTTCGCCATACGATCTTGAACTCGATCAATTTGGTATGTAAATATTCCGCCTTCACTATCCATTTGTGTTTGGTGCGAATCGACTTTCTTTTTCAACGCCTTGCAATACGGTTTTTCGATGTGTTTCTTCAAATTTGAATTCGAAAGTCGGTTTAAATAAACCCCACAAAACTTGCACCGAGCCTTCAATGAATGGTCACTCAATTCAACCAAATCCCAATTGCACCAAATCTCTTGATTACGATTATGAGGTACAATACGAACGAAACTTGGTTCAGCGTTGGAACCTTGACCAACCGATGATTGTGAGGCAGCCATAACAACAAATATGAATATAGAAGAAGAGAAAACAAGATATTAGAGAACTCAAAACGTTGTAATAGCGTTTTTTTGTATTTTTTTGCGTTCGGGTTTGCGTTTTGAGTGTTGTGATGAACCCATGACACCAAATACCTATTTATACTAGTAGTGGGGTGCTTGGGGGAGCCAAAAAACGGCTATTTTTGACCCCAACGGTCAAAAAACGGCCAAAAAAACGATTTCCAACGGCTATAATCGATCCAACGGCTAGAACCGGTTCCTAACCGGTTCCGGATGGTTCGGTTCCAGAACCGGTTCCGGTTCCTACCCGCCCCCACTCAGAAATGCAAGAACCGGTCACGGATCATCGGGTTGAATCAGATAGGGTCCGGTTCCTACAAAAAACGGGTAGGAACCGGTTCGGGTCCGGTTCGGGTCCAGGAACCGGTTTCGTTGATCAACCCTACATGTGGGATTATAGAAACCTGTGTATTAGTATTACCCCGCCAACTACAGCAACAGTCCCATTTCTGGATACAAACACACCTATAAATTGTTAGGGAAGCCAAAGCATATCAGCTCAGCACCCTTCTTAGCACCCTTCTGCAACTTACAACCGGACTAAGAAGAGTTCCTAATTACAAGTATATATTTTTAGTATACATTAATACATGAAATGTGGTACTTATGAATTGATGCTTATCATGATAATTGATAATCAAAGATATCTCATTCAAACCACTCTTTGTAATACAATACGCTAAATAGAAATGATCGGATAACTCAGCACATAACGTACTATTTGGAAATACTGTCCATACTATTCGCGCTTCTCCTTTTCCTACAAAATAAAAAGGTCACAATTTTAGCGATCTTATTACAACTAAAAAAATATAGCTAACATCAAGAAAGTGAGAGAAGGTCAATAACATAACTTTCTTTGACTTGTTACGGGGACCTTTTATTAGATTTTGAGGCAAGTACCCCCATCAACATCAAGTTTGGTCCTAACCAGTAGTAAAATTCATTGTGTGCTTAATAACTTCATAGTAAACTGGATCTGCGTACAACCAAACCTGGCTAATATTACTCAAAGAACCATAAACAAAGCTCTCTAAATCAAGAAACAATGCAAGAAATAAGATGTTTTTTACATCTATATTAGATAACCGTGTATCACACAGGGTGGTAAAATAAATGATAATTTCATAATTTGTATATAACCGAACCGAAATTAAAATTTTTGGATTTTTCTTTATTATTTTGATTGTTAATGAATTTATAAAAATTTAATAGTAACCCAAATATTTTATTAGACTATATGTATAATTAGTTAATTATTAGTTAACAAAAAGATTTAAGCCCGAATTTATTAATATTGGGCCAACTGTTTAGGCCCAGCAGTTTATCTGTTTAGGCCCAGCAGTTCATACCCAGGAGTAAAATCCAAAAAGAGTAAATAGGAAAAAAACTAAAATGAAATCTAACGGTTTTTAAAACTCAAAAATCAAAACTCAATTTATAGTTCGGTTTGGGCTCAAACCAACTCATGCACACCTGTACCACCATTCCAAACGACTTGCGTTTTAGACATAAATATTAAGCCAAATTGTTGGTACTTCTATTTTTGCATCCTTTTAGAGTTCTATATTAAGCCATAATGTGGTATTTGATCATATTTAGTGTGCGAATTCAATAATAAAAAAAATACCATACTACTAATCAGGGGCATTTTAGTCATTTTTTAAAAATACATGATGCTCTTATTGATAATTAAGTTTGTACCCAAGAAAGTTACTTACACCAATATATACACTACGTGATCTACACATGCACATATATTAATCTGACACAAGAAAAAAAACTAAAAGTGAAGAAATAGGCAAAAATAAATCAAGTCAAATTGTTTGATGTTGATGATCGTTTAAAAAGTTTTCCAACATCAAAAGTCAAACCAAAGTTTAAAAAGCTTATGAATCATCAATGGTTCATATATAATGACTGACCTGCAGAGTGAAGAACCTATCATCAAACTACACTTCCTTAGTTAACAAATCATCTTTGAGGGCTAAACTTCTTGTTTACATATCAGAAAGCAAATATTTGATTTCATCAATTTGTTGTCAACATCACTTTCCTAATCAACAGTCGCACCATTTTACTTTCATGCTGCCTGTACATAACAAAAAACAATTTATAGGTGTTTGAAATGGGTTACTCAATTAAACGCATTCTTTAGGTGGTTATATCTTCCCTTTGCATTTCCAATGATTTATAACAGCATGCAGGAAATCAAAAGGGAGTATAAAAACACCCTATTACATTTCAACTCATGTTTCACTAAGACGTTTATGTTTCGGCAACATGAAATCTTATTTTCAGGTGCTAATTTTAATATATGACCTTTGGTTGACAACAAAAGGAACTATATTTTAGTTTTCAAGAGGAAAAAACCGCCGCTTTTTCAAACATAATTATCAAGAATCAACCTAACATAGAGTTGTCAACTTGGACCTTTCTAATCAAAAATAAGAATCTAAATCACAAGTATCCTCATTGTAGAGCCCAACAGTCTGGAATTAAGTTTAAATAAATCAAGATTTCTCATTAACCTACTCGCAAAGAATTTAATAATCAAGATAGATATTTTCAAATCATATAATTTTAAATAAAATTAAATTAGAGGTAACACTTAGAATCCTAGCCAATCTTTATAGCGCTTTCACAATAAAGAATGTTAAACGCCACAAAGATCAAAGAATGACCTTTTTGCCACATCTCATTAAGAGAAGGCCAGCTCCTCTTTCGACAATGATCTGATCTCTTGATACAAAAAGTATGAGATCGAAAAATATTTCCTACAAATAATGTACTAAAAACATGTTGGTAATTCTAAAAAAGAAAAAGGAGAATCACATTTGGTCATAGTGAGGATCAAATCTTCATTGCCCCATGAAGTAACAGGCCTCTACCATCTAAATTACATACCTACAAAAACAGTAACTTTACATATATATGATAATGTCAAAACAATTAAAAGATCATATTATCTCAATACTATCTCACTTAAACATTTTAACAAACACGTTATATGCTTGAGCAAATCAAGCTCAAATATTAGTCTGCGCAGCCACAAAGCCTGATCTATAAACACTCAAATATTGCTGAACAAAGAAACAACATTTGTAATACACCCCAATCAAACCATTACACAAAGTCGTGCAGATAAAGTCAAATCAATCGACATCCAAATATTATATTATGAGTTAAAAACCTAAAACCAATTGTTTATAATTGGAAACGATGTTGTGTGTCGTGTTAGCGTCTACAATGATAGGGCAATCTCTCCTTTAAATAACCCTTTTCAGTGATGAAAGAGAGGGACGAATCAATCAATTGTAACCGGCGACGATTCAGCAATAGGCTCTTAATATGTCAGTTTCAACTCTTTAAAGTGATTGCATATATTGATTAAAATTGAATACCGACAATGAATGGTTACCGGATAAGTAAAGGATTGAAGAGCCAAGGTCGCCGGCGAGGTGGGGGTAAATATACCGAATGTAATAAACCTTTTTGGTTTGTTTTACCACTCATGTCAATATTTTTCTTTTTGTTTTTTTTTTATATCTTTTAAAAATATGATGTGAAAACCTTTTTCGTTTATTTTACCACTCATGTCATGACATTTAGCACCATTATATTTTTCTTTTCGTTTTTTTTTCTTGTCTTTTAAAAATAAAATGTTAAAAAAAATGTATACATATCGTTGCGACGTGCTTATTTTTTGCAAATTTACTTTTTAATCAATGTGTGGATTATAATGCACAAATCATTCATGTACCAATATACTCATTGTTGTGGGTCGGTTTTATGAATTAGGATCCCTGATTCTCCAGGATCCCTAATCTCCCCGGATCCCCGATTTCGACTTTTTCCAGGATCTCGAGCCTGAACGGTTTGTTTCGATCTTGACTTTGACTTATTTTTGTGATCATTGGTGACTTAATTAACTAAAAAGACTAGTTAATTACTGAAGAAAAACATGTTGAATAGGTTCATTACAAGTAGGAGTAATGACCAAGTTAAAGTCCTATTAATCAGGCGGGATCCTCGGAGTCAGTTGCTTCTATTTACTAATTATACTTACATGCTACTCTATGTGAATTGTTGTACAGCGGCTAATTGACTAAGTCTACCTAAAGAACCAGAGTTTTAGTTAATAAACACGTGAAGAACGTGTGCAACAAGGCTCCAACGGTCACTAGGCTAGGGATTCCGGATTTATAGCATAGTTTGTTATTTCTTTTTTCTATATAAGGAGGCTTTGCAAACGATATAGGATACAATATACTCACCCACTACACTACACTACACTCTATACTCTAGTCATCGTTTGCAATCAATTCTCAAGCTGTAATCACCTTTTCACCATTAACAAATTGAGGCAGGGGATTTCCCCTCCTGCGGTTTTTTCAGAGGATCCTCATCAGGATCCAAGGTTTTTCCTCGCTATATTGCCGTGCCAACCCATTATCGCACTTGTTTACCGAATTATTGAAGAACACTCTACCCCCACTTAACGAATTTTTTCATTAATTAGCTTCGGCAATTTTTGACAAAACACTCATTTTATTTTCTTTAATTTTATTCGCGGTCTAACTCTCTGCAGCACGATGGTTGCTGTTTTGGTTAAAAATTACACGATGATAATCAAGTAACCAAACTTTGATTGTGAGGTAGGATGCTTGATAATGTAAACAAAATAATAAGTAAACGGTACAAGTGACATAATGATTTAGCGAGGAAAACTCCTTGATCCTTAAGAGAATCTCCGGCAAAAAACCTTGGGAGGGGAAAACTATCCATGTCTCAATTATATTAAGTGAAAATCGGTGATAAAGGTGTGGACATGCTTAGATCGATGCTATGAGTACAAGCAAGTGTGTTCGGGTGTGTGTAATGTGTCTTGTGCGATCAAGAGAACTTCTATATTTAGTTACAAGATGAATAATCAATAATAACTAGCAATAATGAGCATTAATTGTTTTGGCGAGGATCCTGGAGCGGTTACGGTTGCATATGTTTGTCTTAGTCATGTTGTAACAGTCTCCAACGTCCTAATCTTCAATATTTGACCAAGTCTCCAGCAAAGCATTAATTAATAACTGTTGTCTGCAAGACCAAGTCAAAGATGAAAGGATAATTATAGTTAATAATGATACTTACCGAGGATCCTGCCTGTCTGTAATCCTGCTGCACTGCGAGGATTCCGCCTGCTAGGACCCTTGAAATTTCTATCCACAACAGTTGCGGTGAGTTAAAGCGCGCAAAAAACTAACATCCTACATTTATATGTTATGTAAAATCATCCATGTTCTTCCTGTTTTTATATATCATGCAAAAAATTAACGTTCGACTTTTACATATTATGTAATGTATGTCCATGCGACGCAAGAGTACAAATTCTCGTTTATTCATAGTTATAAAAGAGGGTCACTAAACTTGCACCCAAACAAACTTCTGAGTGTATTCAGCTATATCATTTTAATTAAACTTTGTACAATCACTAAATATATATTTACAACTTTATATGTTTGTAAAATTAGATTTTACAAGCATTTATATAAACTTAAGTTGCAACTCTAATTTAAAAATAAATTTTTTTTTATGATATAAATTGTTTATTGGATTACATCGAAACAGAAGGCAAGCGGGCAACAAGCTGCGCCGCTACCCCTTTTATAAATGAACTTGAGTCAGATTGTTAGCGTACATCAGTGGAACAAATATTCATTTTGGTGGACTGATCCATAGGGTAAAACGAGTCTTTGTCTGATAATGTTAATTTACAGATGACTAAATAATCGGTCCTGGTTAATTTAAGAAGCTCAAACTTCGGTTGAAAGGTCGCGTGAAGTGAAATGGTGTGGTGACTCTTTGGGTGTATTGCAAATGTGAGATACCATGAAACATAATAGATAGAGAGGCTAGAATGTAACCGTGTATTGACTATCTACTTATACTATTAAAGCAATAAGTTTTTTGGACAAATGACATCTACCTATTGATCTATTACTATAGTTTCTATACATACTAAGGCTTCTCAAATTTTCTTGATAATTAAATAATTCAAAAGTAAATATTATTCCAAGTAAATAATTCAATTCATATATTAATGTTAATAATGTTAATGATTATGATATTAAATCAAATAGTAACTCCTAATTTAGAAAGTTGAATACTATTTAACTCTACAAATTTTGTTCATATACATTCAACACACAATGTTGGTGGGTTAGACACTTTTACATTAACGATTTTATAATCCTCTATGTCGTTTGAAGTTAACTGTTATTCTTTGTATCCACTAGACTAAGGTATGCTATTTATGTTTTCAAGTAATGTTTATAATTTTTAAGTTTTTACAATTAAATTATGAACATCCAATAGAAAAACCACAATTGCGACTAAATTTAATACTCTTTGTTGTCGTGTGTTTCTAATTGTTATGTTTTGTGTATTAAAATCCTTCATTAAATGAACAAAATTAGACAGCACGCTATATACGTCTTTTCTGTCAACATTTATGGTGTTCCTCATTTTCATATGGTAACCTGGCGGTATTATATTACAGTTGTCTTCAAAATCAAAGAAGCATAATTTTGTTTAATCAACCTCTTTCAATAAGAGGAGCAATTATTCAAACGGGTAGCCATTTTAATATTCTTTATTTACCCTTTAAATGTTATATAATTATGCTTTTTTTAATATAAAAATGCAGTGTCAACGCCAAGAGATCCGCTAAGTAGCATTTCGAACGGTAACAAATGTGCGAGTGTAGGAAATAATGGTTTTTAATATATATATATATATATATATATATTTATAATGTATAATTAAATTAAATAACAATTGATTTTTTATGTACTATCAATTATACAAAATGTAACATACATAATTAGTCAAAAATAAGTAAACTAACATAATGAAATATGTTGTAACCATATTTTAAATACATTTTAATACTTAATGCCGAAATTCAACTTTGGTTGTTTTTGTTTGTTTGTAATAAATAAAAGTGTAACATAATATTTAATAGTAATGCCACCAACCTAAATTTAATTAAATTACTATGTTTATTTTAAGTGAATGTGATTAATACTAACTATTAAAATTTTAAAGTATAGTGTTTAGATATTCCTATTGAAGTTGCGAATTTTTAAAATACATTATTTTCTACATATACTAACACCGCATTAGCTTACTTTCCTCAGTACAAATTGGCAATAGATATTAGCACCGCTGAAATCCAGTTACATTATAATTTTAATAAAACGTGTAAGTATTTTTTGGCATGATGCTTCGTAAGAATGACCGACATAGTAGGTTTCAGTTATCTTTTTGACTATAATTTCTTATGTTAAGTCCTTAAGTTCTATATTATGTGTTTGCAGTATTTATTACAACATTTATTTGGGAAATATATATGCTTTTATAGGTTTTTTCATATTTCTATGATTTTATATTACATTTATTTCTGTATTTAAGTTACGTACGTAATAAATATCATGTTGTCGTCTCAAAAAATATACTACAAATTATATGGTCATTTAAAGTTATATGTGTTTGTTAGACGATTTTTATATTTCCACCAGTGTCGTACACGGGCCAATAACCTACTACTAGAATAAAGGCCAACCAATGCCAAACTTATTTTCAACCATTCATTTAAACTTACAACTCATTTCTTAATTCATTTAAAAGTCAAAATTACAAATTCATTTTTATAGATACTTAAGCATTATTATTTAAAGTCTTTTTTATATATTAACCACATATTCTATCGTAAAGCTTCAGTGGATAGTGGCCAAATCTCATATTCAACTTTAGCAAGAACTTCGCAGAGGTGATGATCATGTTCAACCTCATTTTACAAATACACCAAGATGTTGTCAATAAACACAATAACACATTGATAAGCATGCTCGACGTACATGATTCACGAGACCCATTAATGTGGATGGTGCACCAGCCATACCGAATGACATCTCCATAGACTCGTATGATCATATCTTGTACGAAAGACGGTCTAACAACCTCATCTTACATATTTCATTTTGGTGACCGAATCTCCATATTGATCTTTAACAAATACCATTTCTTTATGGTGACTTCATTCATTTTGTGATAATCAATGTACATACATATGCTCTTGTCCTTTTTATTGACAAATCAAATAGAATTGGTGCACCCCCACCCGATAACACATTGTGACGAGGAGAACGCTTGTCAATAAGATCCTTGAACTGAGATTTAGCTCTTGCATCTCAAAGTGACGTAAATGGTAAGGTGCTTTTGAAACTAGTTTGGCACCCGTAATTAGATAAGCTAAAAATTATACATCTCTCTAGCTTGGACTATACATAACATTTTGAAAAATTTTCATGAAATTCATTCACCACATAGACGTTTTCAATTTTATTCCTCGCTTGACTAGTGTCGACAACATATGCTAAGAATGCCTTACACCCATGCGTCAAGTATCTCATTGTATTCATCATTGGCCAAACACATATATTTTCTTTCTTCTCACCAAGATGTGTCTATCATTAGGGATAGAAAGTTGAACAATCTTGTAAGTACATACAATATACTGCATGATGTCAAGATATCCGATCCATGCCGACTACAACATCAAACTTCAAAGAACCATATGAATGAGATCAATGGAATAGGTCTCTCATTCGATCTCAACACGACAATTTGGATACACATCTAATACTAAGAAGCCGTTGATGCCTAATATTCCAACTTTCAGGGATTCATCAAGCTAAATCGTCGAGAGGGTAAAAGATCCACTAAATTTCATACACACATTAAAATGGCTAGCATCATAATCAAACAATATATGCAAAACAATATATGCATAAGAATAAAACTGATCAAGAAAAGATATGTCACCCACATGTGAATTTTGCATCCTTCTAACAAAATTCACCAATCTTAAGAGATTTAAGGCTATATTATAAGACGTGGAGATGGTTTTAGTAAAAATTGAAAACAAAATGTTAGTTTTATTTTTATACTAGGTTAGTTATCCGTTTTGCAATAAATAAATTTATTTAAATAATAACATAATGTGAAATGAAATTAATATGTTCAACAAATATAAATATATATTATATGATAGAATAAATTACAAATTACACAATTTGAAAATAAAAGGTTGTTAGAAAATTCATAAATCTTTAAATATTTTTTTTACTCAATATTTGTAGTTTTTTTTGTAACTTTATTTTCTATATCAAAACTTATTAATTTCACATTGTTTTTGCTTTTATATATAGATATAGCAAGAATCTAGATATAGCAAAAAAACATGAATAACAAACGTTTGCTAATTTCTTGAACGACCTCATTTTTCGGTGCAAATATAACTCGGTAACTAAAGAAATCTATATTTTTGAAATATTTAATAATAGAAGGCATACAAAGTATTATCATCTGATTAATAGTGTGCTAATGTCTAACATTTGTATTCCTAAGGTAAGAAGTTTTCTTATCCACCTGAAAACCAAAACATGTAATCTAGTGTTTATATTTTTGTGAATTTTAAGATGATGAGCTTAACATAAATGATGGGTTGATTAAATAGTCAATTAAAAAAATAAGTTGTAACACTACAAAAAAAATGCGATTTAGTGGCACACATTTTTAATGACATTTAACCTTTTTACCACTAATTTAGGTTTTTAATGGCACTTTGCGTGTGCCATCTTTGCTTATAACACATGTTTAGTGACACTTAGTTTTAGTGCCACTAATTTATGATTTTAGTGGCACTTTGCATATGCCGCTAAAAATTTAGTGTCACTCGTTTTTAATAACATTTAGCTTTTGTGCCACTAATTTAAGTTTTTAATGGCACTTAACGTATGCCATCTTGCTTATAACACATGTTTAGTGATACTTAGTTTTAATGCCACTAATTTATGATTTTAGTGGCAATTTTCATATGCCACTAAAATCTTATGTCACTCTTTTTTAGTAGCATTTAACCTTTGTGCCACTAATTTAGGTTTTTAATGGCACTTTGTGTGTGCCATCTTTGCTTATAGCGCACGTTTAGTACACTTAGTTTTGGTGGCACTAATTTATGATTTCAGTGCACTTTGCATATGCCACTAAATATCTAGTGTCACTCGTTTTTAATGGCATTTAACTTCTGTGTTACTAATTTAGGTTTTTAATGGCACTTTGCATATGACATTAAAATCTAGTGTCACACAATTTTAATGACATTCAAATTTTGTGCCACTAATTTAGGTTTTTAATGGCACTTTGGGTATGTAATCTTTACTTAAAACACATTTAGGTTTTGTGACATTAAATTTTTGGTGAAGACCAGTGGCACGCATCAATACTCGTCGAAGCCTTGATGTCTACTAAAAGGTAACCAACATAGAGAATATAAATTATTATTTTATTTATACATAGGTTAAGTTAAATTAATATATTTATATAAGTCATAACTCCGATCTGGAATGAATTTAACATATTTATATAAGTCATAACTCCGATCTGGAATGGTTTCATTTCATCTTCTTCTTCTTTGCGTTCATCATCACACCTATAACTCCGATCCTAATTCCGTTAACAATTTATTTCAATTGATTCAACTACTCATCTCTACACACACACACACACACACACACACACAATATTATCATACATTCACGTAACAAAATGAGTGTAGATCTGGCTTCGAACAGCCACGGTAACCTGGACGAACAAATCTCACAGCTCATATAGTGCAAGCCGTTATCCGAACCAGAGGTATTAGATTTTCTTTATGTTATTGTTGAATTGAATAATTTCACATCTGCTGTAATTTTAGGGTTAGAATTTGGGCGTTTTTTGATAGATATGGAATTCGTGTTTTATTTGACCTAGAGGTTGAGCGTATTTGTATGTGTGTTGTGAATAGATTGTTGTTTAATTCGTGTTTTGTTTATAATGAGATGCGTTTGATGATATTATGGATGTATATGCTTGTTGTCGAGCCGATTGGATCGATAAAAAGCTCGAAACGAGCCGAGCTCGACGCTTGTATGGGAAGCTTGTTTAGGCTTGGCTCGTCGAGCATTAACGAGACTTGTGTATTTAAGTTTTAATTTCAAACTGCACTGCTGAGCTCGAGCCAAGCTTTGGCTCGTTTTCAGGTACTACACAAGCTCGAACCCAACATAGACTCGTTTAAGTTTTTTCTCAAGATACATCAAAATAATTTCACACGTATGTAAATTAACTAATGAGTAATAACTGAGCCAAGCTCTCGAACTGGGTTCGAGCTTGAGAAAGTGACTCACGAGCCGAGCTTGACCTTTAGCAAAAGATACCAAAAGGTGCTGAGCTCGAGCCTAGTCGAGCTTGAGCTCGGTTCATCTTGTCTACACTCCTATTTATTGTTGTATGCATGTCTTTTTTCTTTTTCTTTCTTTCTTGCTTTCTTTATTTTTTTTTTGTGAATTTAGGTTAAGACATTACTTGAGAAGGAAAAAGAGGTCTTGATGGGCGAAAGCAATGCTCAGGCATGAACCATTGGTTTGGTTAAATGGCTTTTGTAGCCGTTGATTGCATCTTGAAATGTGTCATCAAATGGATATTAAGCTAATAAAATTTTTGGATGTTTGCTTTTTCTGCAGCTTGTAAAGAGCCTTGTGACTATTTGTGGTGATATTCATGGACAATTTCATGATTTTGCTGAACTTTTTTTCATTGGAGGAAAGGTATATATTAAATGATATTATCAAATGTTTTATTAGTATACAACTATCGGTTAACTTCATGACCATTTTGTTGTTTACTCTATTTTTACTCGCTGTGGATCGAGGGTATTAATTTTTTGAAACTGTTACGGTAAGCATTAGTATCGATCATTCTTTTCATATGCATCTATCATCACTATTTTGCTAGGAAATTATGAAAGTCGGCAGGTATCATTATATTCTTTCAATGATTATCTTTTTTACAAAGTTATTATTCCATTGGCATGTCTACATGCATACTAACTAATAATCTGAATATATGCTTATGTGTGGATGCTTATAACTTCTTTCCAATCATTTGAATTTTCAGGAAGCTGCTGTTAAAAAGTTTCTAGACCAAGAAATCTTGAGAAATTCAAAAGCGAGGTATAGTCTGCTCATATCTAACGATTGCAATAAAGATGAATATATCTAACATGTTACGTGATTAACTTATAATCTTGTGGTGTAACCAGAATTTGATGTTTTTCAGGTTGATCTGGATCCATACGGTTCACCATCTGTGTTCCTAGACTCTGCAGTGCAGTCAACTGCTAACGGAGGCATGCTGATGTGTACAACAACGGATATGGCAGTTCTATGTGGAGGCAATGGAGAAGTCTGCTATTCCAAGTAATTTTATATATTCTATTTACCTAACATATTTTTTTAAAAACAATATGGACTCATTTTCGTTGTATTATGAACTAGGTATGGTTCCTACCCGCTGAAAGCAAAATATTGTCACGAAATGGCTTTGCAGGTCCTCCTCGCATGCGTTGAGGTACCTAATCTTCAACTAGATTTATATTATCATAATTCTTTTTCTTTAAATAATTTTAAACGTTTCACCTTGTACAGAGTCATGCAAATAGATACAAGCGATACATTGCCCTTGTGTTATCCGTTCAGATGGACTTTTTATGTACGGGTATTTGTTCGTATATACATGTGAGCACACTTTATCTATCAAGCTATTTGAGCATCGTGACATAGTTTTAAATTTCTTGATGTTATGAAATTATTCTAGATCAGCAGGTGCCATGAAAAACACTCCACTCAAGCTTTCATATGTTATCAACGTACTGGTTGTGATTCTTTTCATCTCCAGCCACTCGGTAGGACAGTCTATAAGGTGCATTTCCTAATATAATAATCTAAAACCTTGAAATTAAAAAAAAACTAGAGATAACAAATTACATATGGCCTTAATATGAAAAAATTGTTTGGGTTCTTAATGACGCCAATGCTGTTTATCCAGGGATTACATTGATGGCACAAGGGGATTGTTAGAATAAGCCATAAAGTAATGTTAGTTACAATTTATTAGTCCTTTTAAAAGTGATATTCTTTTTTTAATGTTTTTTATGCCTTTGTTATTTTGTGTAATATTTTTTTGTTATAACATTTGTTAGCAACTAATTTCTTTAAACGAGCTTACTATTAGGCTCAGTTTCGAGCTCGGGCTCGTTTAGGCTCGGCTCGAGCTGTTTCACGAGCCAATCTCGAGTGGCTCAACTCGTTTGCATCTTCAAACAAGGTTGGTGTTGATATGGTTGATTTCAATAGGATGGTATCGGTTTTAGGTTTAATATTTAAACTGGTTACACAAGTTAGTGTCCATATTGTTTACATGTTGAAAAGTGTTTGTTTTTCTTATCAGGTACTTCGCATGAAGACTATAGAGAAGAGGTTAAGAGCGTGTTGAAGATGGTGAAAGAGCTTAACGAGCGTGGTGAAGTTTTCGGTTTTTGTTAAAATGTGTTACTTTCCTTTTTATATGCTTGATATTTTGACTTATTTAGAATTATTAGACATTTGTATGTGATCAAACTTCTAATTGTGGTGAAAAAGATTTAGTGGCAGTGTGAAAAAGTGCCACAAAAGTTAAAAAGTTTTTGGTGGCAGGTGTAAAAAAGTGCCACTAAAAATCTAAAGGTTTATTGTGGCAGGCGAAAAAAAGTGCCACTAAAGTCTCAATTTTTTTACTGGCATACGGAAAAAAGTGCCAGCCCGAAAGTTTATAGTGGCAGACTAAATAAGTGCCACTAAAAGGCTTTAGTGGTAGCACTTTTGTGGCACTTTTTTGTGTCACTCATTCCAACAAAGCTCTTTAGTGACACTTTTTGTATGTCATTAAATGGCTTTTTATTTGTAGTGTAAATGACTACTTTTTTAAACCAACTCGTGGACCGAAACTCATTATAATCATAAATTGTTTTGACCTGAATCATGTTTGATACTTTAACTGGTTAAAGAAACCCACTCGTTTATGTTAACATAAACACTAAGAATGCATCAATAGTGAATTTATCTTTTAAGGGTTTGACAGAAAAAAAAATTGTAATGTAGTAAATATCATATATATTTAATAAGTTAAAGTTGAAATTTTAATTTTAAATTAACCTTGCCCCTTCATCCAGTAATATCATATTGGAAAATTGGAAATGAATAATTCCACCTTTTGTGTATTGACCGATAATAATACCACATTTAAAAATCACTAGCAACGGTTCCACCTTTTAACTATTTTTGTCTCAATGGTCATCCGTTAAAAAATACTGAACGCCGCTATGTTTTTCCCTAGTTTCAAACTGATGTTTTAGGGTTTTTGATCGGAAGAACGATACGATTCGAATTATGTAAAACTTATCTTGAAACGGTGATTCAAATGACTCGATTTTTGTTATTTGGAAATTCAAGCACCCGAATTGAAACATTGTTTCGTCGTTTGGATCACCATTTCGAGATAAGTTTTACATTGGTCGACTTATATCCTTCTTCCGATCAAAAGCCCTAAAACATCGATTTGAAACTAGGAAAAAACCTAACGACGTTAAATATTTTTTAACGAAGGACCATTGTGAGAAAAATAGTTGAAAGGTGGGACCATTGGTAATGATTTTTAAAGGTGAGATTATTATTGACCGATACACAAAAGGTGAGATTATTTATTTCCAATTTGTCTATCATATTCTATAAAATCTTAATATTAACTAAGTAATAATATAATATATTTAAAACCTTACTTATTGAAATCAGTATTCAAAATCAACGTGAAAATTGGTTACTTATAAAAAAAACTTATATTAATAATTAATACAATATATTCATATAAAACAAAATAACATATTTCTGCTGATATTAAATTTTTTAAATCAAGAAAGAATTATTAAAAAGAAAAAATGAAATATTAAAAAGAAAAAAGAATGAAATACAACATTATTTATAAAAAAGAGAAATGCATTTAATATGAGAAAGAAGAGAGAAAATTTATAAGAATTATTATGGTGATGACATGTGCTACTTAGAAATTGTTTGCGAGCTACTTGATCTCGGATCGACAAATAACTCGAAACAAACCAAACCCAAGCGTCAAATCAAGCTCATTTAGTCATCAGGCCCAAGCTCGAGCCTTGTATGGGAAGCTCGTTTAGGCTTCTCAAGTCTAGCCATTTTTTGTTTTATTTTATTTTATTTTTTAATTTTACTTTTATGTATTAATTTTACAATGCACAGTCGAGCTCTAGTCGAGCTTTAGCTCATTTAAGGTACTAGTATACTACACAAGCTCGAGCCAAGCTAAGACTCTTTTAAGGTTTTTCTTAAAATACAAAAAATAATTAAAAACGTATATAACTTAAGTAATAAATAATAAACAAGTTGCGTTTGGGGAAGAAACAGCTCGCGAGCCGAGCTCGGGTTTTAGAAAAAAAAAAGCTCTAAGTAAAAATGAGCCAAACTCGAGCCTAGTTGTTCTCGGGCTCAGCTTGTTTACGCCCCATAGTTTTAAGTTAACAAGTTAATAGTAAATTCGAATGTATAAGGACCGATTAGGACCGAAAAAATCAAGAAGGAGAAAAGCGTAAAATTATTGAGCGTATACTACAATCCCTAATAACTTACATTTCAGGCGTTGAAAATTAGTTCGGCTGAAGACTTGCAAGTACTCACACACTGTCGCATGCTCTAACCATATTCGTAAGATCCTCTTTCGATCTCGATCTATAAGCTTCGTTCAATTAATCAATTTTGTAGTTCTTAGATTGTTCTAATTATTATCAATTTATCGTTTTATATACAGGCAATGGCGAGTAAAGTAGGAATTATTGTTGTAGTGTTAGCAATAGCCTCGATCTATGGAGCTATGGCGGTATTTCACACGATCTCTGAGTCTCACCGGTCCGCTGCGTTAGAGCTGTTTTCTCCCGTTACCGGATCGTTTTCGAGGTTAGCTTAATGATTATATGTATGCACTGAATAATTATAGAGTTTATGTGGTGAAATTTGTCGATATTTGGATGATATTGATCATATGTGATGTTAATTAGGCTGTATTAATGTTTTATACATATATTTACAACTTTAGTTGAAGATAGATTAGGTTTAATGGTTTATTCTTTTTGCACCAGCTGAATTAATTAGTTAGTAAACAAAAGTGTTGTTATATGTAGGTATTAGTTTTTAGCTATTTAAACAGACAAAGTTTATAAACACTTAAACTGGTTGTGAGTGATTGAAGCTAGTCATCCGTATAGTTTTCGAGGAATAGTCTACATTAGAAGACTGGATGTTTTGTGGTTTGTGTCATTTATGTTTTAAGAGATAGGTTGAAGGGTAAGAACTAGAAGGCAAACTAGAGTAACTGGATTATGCTCTACATGACCAATTACAACGGAATTTGTTGACATTGATAGTAGTTGTACTGCTGGAATCTTATGGTTTTGCTGTTTTTCTGATAAGTTTCATTTTGGAGATGATAATGGACTAGAATGTTATTTATTTTTTGTTGGACTTTTAGTTTTAGAAATATTATGAAACAATAAGTGATTTATCATTGGGCTAAATGTTTCAATATCATGGCTTTACTCTTTTTTTTTTGGGGGGGGGGGGTTGTTTTCTTTTTTATGCGATTCCATGGCTTTACAAGTATATGTGACATCATACACACTCTGGATACACTATTCTCTTTCTTTTTGATTCTGTTTATGTTTTAATATACTAGCTGTCACCAAATTATCTGTCTTTCTTATTGTTTCATATCTTGAATTGGTTATCACTCCTTTCAAATATCATTCCAATTTGTTTTTCACAATATGTTTTATGTCTTTGATCCTGAGTTTATAAGCATACTAAACTGCTTTAAGTATGAAAATTTATTCTTTGCAATGCTATTTAGATATCTGATTAAGTACTGTTCATTTCAGTTTAGAAGAAGCCTATGAAGCATTGAGGACACTCGAGGTCCTTGGAATAAAAAAGAAACCTGATGTAAAGGACCACACGTGTAAGTCTGTGGTGGATACTCTTTCTTCGGTCTCTTCAAACTCAAAGGACTTGTATCATGCATTACAAGTTAATGGGCTATTAACATGCACGATCAGCAAGGGGGCTTTAACGGTATGATTAATCTTGCATTACCCATAATTTGAAATTCCTTTTTTTATTTTTATTTTTTACGTTCTTAAATGCTTGTATACTGATTTTACTTCTTCAGGACGTTGTATCACGACTTAAAGAGGCCGTCAAGGATGCAACATCTCTTCTAGATTATTATCATTCAGTAGGAGGTTTGCTACTTGTTAAGGTAACGACTTTTGGAAGAGTTCAGTTCTCAGTTTTGCATTATGGCAATTTTTGGGGCAGTTTATTCAAAAATCTACTCTTCTGTGGTTCTGTTGCACAAATATTAGCTTTGCATTTACTTTTTTCTCATGGCTTGATTTCTCAATTATATTTCTTACAGCATCAAAATTCTGAAGTTGATGTAATTCTTGAAAATGCTGATGGGATTTTACGCTCCATAAAGGTTGTTCTTTTACCTATATTGTAAAGGGCATTGTCTTTTTAAAGCAGATTTTCACTAACTTAATGTCACTTTGTAAGTGAATGCCTTATTTGACCTTGTATTCATTTTCAGGCTCTCAGCCAAAGTGATGGAAGGTGGCGCTACAGTTCTAACAATCCTGAGTCTAGTACTTATGCTGCAGGTAAGCATTTTACTCTGTCAATGGTTACGGTATTGGTACAATATCATATAAAAGATTTTTATCTGCTCTTATTTCCAAAGAGTGGTCATGGCCAGCTGGTTAAGCATCATGATTTTTTTATTTGGTCAATTACTCACTACACACAATAACTTGACTCAGGATTGGCATTTGAAACCATTTCTGGAGTTATATCATTAGCAGCTTCTCCGGTTGATGAAAATCTGGTGAGTTAGCTTTGCAGTCTGTTTAATGGTCTTTCCAATTTATAATGACGCATTTGAAATTCCTTACTTGTATGCAACTTAGCCATTTAATCTCTTATTTGAATAATGCAAGTATTTGTTTTTGAGCTATTTATATTATTCTTTTCTCACATGCATTCTAAATAAATGATTCAATAGTGGGACTGACTTGAGTGTAATTTCTGTGGTTTCTTGGATCTTTTTTAGCCATTAAACGTGATTCTTATCGTACCTAGTGTACCTACCACATCTTCTTGTTAAAGCAAACACAGATTTTGTGATGCTTATACCACATCTACTTACTATGTCCCATGCTTTTATCTAACTGTTTGCACCTTTTTTTCAGATTGGTACATTGAAAAAAGATATTGTGAAGCTCTTTGACAGTATTGAGAAATATGGTTAGTATATATATTAAATTAAAAGTGTCTATATTTTGTATTAAGAGGTGCTTATACCATGCAAGCATGATTCTTCTAAAAAGTTATTGTCTTGATGATTATTGATTTCATTATCGTTTTATAGATGATGGATCATATTACTTTGACGACAAACACATTGATGCAAGTGGACATCAGGGTCTGCTTTCCGCCACCTCTGCTGTTGTTCGAGGGCTGACAAAATTTGCATCCACTTCTGAAAGTTTAAATGTGCGACACATTCTCATGTTTCATATATTTGTTTTTCTTTTGCTACAAGTCACTTCAATTATCTGTTATCAATATTTATTTCTAATGTTGCCCAAATTTTGCAGATACCCGAGGACAAAATTTTGGGTTTGGCAAGGTTTTTTCTTGGAGTTGGAGTCCCTGGAAATAGCAAGGACCTGTATTACCAAATTGACGCTCTATCTCACTTGGAAAACAATAGGCACGTCTATCTGTCACTGTTTATCAGATTGTTCATCAAATAATATGAAATCATATTTTGTTGCAGGGTTTCAGTTCCTCTAATTTTATCACTTCCAGCTACGGTGCTTTCATTGACCTGCAAAGATAAACTCAAGGTGTGTGTTGTTTCATTTTTCATATTTCTTATGCTGTTTGGTTTTAGATTATTAAGTCTAAGCTTTACTTTCAGGTTAAGGTCAGCACGGTTCTGGGATCTACTGCTCCTCCTTTGTCAGTAAAACTCATGCAAGTTTTCAGCTCAGGTTCAAAAGATGCTTCAGTTCTTAGACAGGTTCTTATTAAGACTCAACAACATTTGTTACCTATGAAATATATCTTTAAATTTGAATATCTAGCTCTAAGTGTTATTATTTTTTATTTTTTTTACTTCAGGAACTTCATTTTGACCCAAAAGAAGCAATCTATACATTAGATGCTTTGCCAGAAGGCGTTGATATTGGGGAATATATTTTTGCTTTTGAGGTACTGATACAATTTATGCTTCAGATTTACCATAATGTTTCCAACCATATATTTATTTGTCATCAATTTAATTTCTTTTCTTCTAGATTGTGCTTTCAGATCCAGAACATAAAAGAAAGTTTGCAACTGGAGGCCGAACAAAAGTGCCAGTTCATGTTACAGGAGTCGTTAAAGTGGATAACGCAAAAGTTGCAGTGCTTGAGGGTGATATTGTTGAATCTGAAAAGAAGTATGCTACTTCACTCGAACTAAAAAAAACAAAATAGATTTTTATTTTAATTTGATCATCACATGTACTGTTTGATTTGTAGGCTAGTTTTACCTGGAAAGAATGATTTGTCACTTTCAGCAAACCACCTTCAAAAGTTGCAGTTATCGTTTGTTTTGACAACCCCATCTGGCAAACCGTTCAAGCCTCATCAGGTCTTTGACCAGGTCTTTGACTGCCTGTATTTCATCAGTTTTTTTTGTATGCTTAACTTATTCAAGTTCTGTTTACTTGCAGGCGTTTTTAAAGCTGAGACATGAAACTGGAGTTGAGCATATCTTCATTGTGGGAAACTCTGGGAAACATTTTGAGATAACTCTGGTTACGTTTCGTTTCTTTCTAATTTAACGTTATTGTAACTGGTCAAAATGGGTCGTTTGAATATTCTACTATTTCAGGATTTTCTCGGTCTTGTTGAGAAGTTTTACTATCTCTCTGGCCAATATGATACTGTGCTGACGGTGGGTGATGCTGTGATGGTAAGTATTTCATCATATGAATAATTCTTATATACATATTGTTGGTCAATTTCTAAACACGTTAATATGTGTTTCAGGAGAACTCTTTCTTACAACCTCTCGGGTCTATTGAATTAGATCTGCCGAAGGCACCTGAAAAGGCACCCCAACCCCCTCCACAAGCTGTTAACCCTTACTCAAGATACGGGCCCAAGGCCGAGATAGCCCATATCTTCCGGGCCCCAGAAAAACGTCCTCCTCAAGAGGTTTCTTTTGCTTTCTTAGGCCTTGTTCTTGTCCCATTCCTGGGATTCCTTGTTGGGGTAAGTCCTGTCTTTTAACATGCGCTTTCCTAATAAAAGACTATGAAGTTGTTTAATCTTTGACTTTAAAAATTATATATTTTTTTATTGCAGTTATTACGTCTTGGTGTGAACTTGAAGAACTTCCCCACATCACCGGTACCTGCCACATTTGCCATCCTGTTCCATGGCGGCATTGCAGCGGTGCTCCTCCTATATGCGTTTTTCTGGTTGAAGGTATGACTCTGTTTTTAACTATTTCGTTAACAATTGACAAATCTGATATGTTGTTATATTGGATGCAGTTGGATCTTTTCACCACATTGAAAACTTTGGGAGTTATAGGGATATTCTTGATGTTTGTGGGACATAGAACTCTCTCCCACCTTGCCTCGGCATCAGCTAAGCTAAAATCGGCCTGAAACAAAACCACCAGTTAGATGCTTCTACTTATATAAGTGTTAGGACATGGTGATACAATATCATAATCATTGGCTGGTATTTGCGCTATTATAATTAGAAAAGAGGTCTTAAAACTTTAGAATACAGTTTTGACTATTGAGTTTGTTTTGTAATGTTATCTAACCCTCTTTAGATACCTTTTCGTCTTAGTATTATTATCCTATTTTAAGCAGGACCTGTTTTTTCGATGATAGATTCGGACTTATTTTATATGTACTGCTTTTGTTTATTTTTACTTTGTTAAATATTTGCGATTAAAGTAATTGCTTGTTAAGCATGGAAAATAGTCATATCTACAGTGAGAAAGTGAAAAGAGTTAAAAAACGATATTTAAAACAATACTCATCTTTAGCACTCATTAGTTGCTATATGTTTTGAGGGCATATGAAACAAAATTAATAATTTTTTTTAAATTTAAAAGTTTTTAAATATTAGAAAATGCAACGTGTAAGTCATGGTTATATTTACTGAAACACGTGGTTCAAAAGGAAAACACATGAACAAATTTGTTTTATGGTTTTCTATATGTACATAACATATTATTTTTATGTAAAAGGTATGAAATGTAAAAAAAAAAAATCATTGATAATAAGCATTAATGATTTACTTCTTTTTGTAATAATTTTTTGTTATTGTATACTTATTAAAAATAAGACTGTGTCCTGGTTAAAATAAAAAAGTGTAAAACAAGCTCATTCTAGTTAACTAAAAAAGTAAATAAATAAAAAAAATAAAAAAAATGTGATTGGTTGACTTGAGATGTAACCCATCGTCCCATCTCATTGGGTCCTCTACCGACGTTAATGGGATGTTGCCTCTCATTTTGGCTCGCAACTTCAACATTCCCGTTTCGGTTTAACGCCTAAGGCTGTATGCTATGGTGGGGGGCTTCGATGTCCCTCTACAGCGCCACATGAGCATTGAGGGCATCGGAGCCCCAGGGCATAATGCCCCTCTATGGTGAGGGGGGCTTCGAAGCCCAACCTTATTTCATTTTTTTTTTCGTAAAACAAAAAAACCAATACAATAATATATAATACAATAATAATAAAAAATACAATAACACTAAAAATTTTATATTATATATATATATATATATATTAAATAATAATCAAAAACCAGAATCAATCCAATTTTGCTTTTACGAAACCCTCTCTCATTTCCCAAAATTCCCCTCTTTTAATACCCATTTATTTAATTTATAATAATAATAATAATATAACCACTGTCTTACCCATCGGAATCAAACATGCCGTCGGGATTCCCTGGCGATTATTTCAACGTCAACAACACCGGACGATCCATCCCTCTAATCAACACCACCCCGCAAAACCCATACCGGTCACCAACAGCAAGCGGCGTTCTTTTTAAGGAACGTTAAACACCGGCCGTATAATCAGCTCGTCAATTTAACGAGTTCGCCGGAGATGGTATATATATATATGAGTGTGTGTATTTTATATTATTTAAATTTGATTTTTCTTTTTTTTTTTAAATAACGGTAATAAATCCGTGGGGTGGGGGGGGGGGACCCCACCTTCACCGCGCCGGTCGTCCCCTTCACGCCAAGCGCCCCTCGGCGGTGTTCGCTCCTCCACGGCGCCCTTCTCCACGACGCCCATAGCGTCTAGTCTAATGGTGATGATGCCAAGTGGTTTAACGGCCACAAGATAGAACCTAACTGATTAATAATTTAATGTATAATAGATGATATATGGCTTACTTTATTTGTTTAACTTGCTATATTTATTTATATGATGTTTGCACTTGGCATATGTCATTTGGTTATATGCTTTATTGCCAGGTGTCTATCATTGTTGCTACATGTTTGATTATATGATGTTTTGACAGTTGTTTAACCTTTCTATCTTTTTTGATTATATTCTTGCTCTCTTTATCTTCATCGGATCTCTCTCATTTGTTTGAGAGATTAGACACAAGGTAGCCAAACCACCACAAACCTGGTAACCATTATTGCCCTGTCGCTGGCCGTGGCGGTGGCGATGATGTTGTACACCGGTGGTGCTGATGGTTTTGTAGGGTTAACATCAAACCCTATCCAATTTTGGCCTTTTCAATCACTGACTATTACTTTGTGAACTTCACATGTGCTAATTTGTTTGCAATTGTGGTTTTGGACACTATAAGGTGTTACATCGGGTTCTATTGTTTTCGGTTACAATCAATATAAAAAACGACTTCTCTGAAGTGACGATACCGGATTCATTCCAGAAACAGTGGCATCATTGGTACGCTATAACTTAATGATCGTTTAAGTTTGTGCGGTATGGGTTGTACCTTGCGCTTTTGATGTAGTGCTACGTGTAAGCCTTTTGCTTATTTGGTGTTTCGACAATTTTATCATTGTTTTGGCGCTTGCCTAAGCCTTTTATTGTGAAATCTGCAACATATTCAAATAATGTTGTGTTCATTGTTTTGGCATGACAATTTATTTGCAACTACAATGACTCAATGAGAGCTTTCTAAAACTTTCTTGATGTTCATGCGATGTTGAGGGCTATGATGCTTGGCTGAGCCTTTTCTTATGAAAATTGCAACTGATTTTCACCCTAATTCGATGACTTTGACTTTTTAAATGCTTGAAAGTCAAAGATACTTAGGCGATGATGATCCAAAAAGTATTTAGGTGTTCATTGTTTTGGCGTGATAATTTATTTGCAGCTACAATGAGCTAACGCTTCTGAGCCTTTTAAACTTTCTTTGATCAAAATTGCGTGGCTCGCCTGAAATTGCGACATCCGGTCCATGCATATATGAAATGAAATTTGTCAACATGATGTCATTTTTTTAAATTTCAATGGATGGTCTTTTTATTGGTAAAAAATGGATCAAAAGGATGACCAAATATACGTTGACGGGTCATTTCAAGTCAGGTTATTAAACATAATTAGTGTTAAACTTTCTGTCGTAGTGGTCTTAATTGTGTTTTGTCAAGTTCGTTTCTTTATTTGATATTTTTACATGTTCTTTCTAAATGTACTGATTAAGTTATTTTTAGTTGTTTTATTGTATAATGTTATTTATATTTGAATTTTGAACAGCCTTTGATCATTGTCATTGTTGTGCTTTGTTGGTTGGTTGTTGTCCTGCTTTGCTGATTGTGGTTCAAGTTTGCTGGTCTCCATAAAAAATAATGCAAGAAACACTAGGTACACAGCCACAACTCAATCTAAGACTAGAATATATTGTTTCACTTAGATAGACTGCTATGCCATCTTAAGGTGATAAGCATAAACAAAAGAAAAACAATCGGTTGACGTAAACAAGCAAAAGTAACTTTCTATCACCTGACATGATCAAGCGAAAGAATGGAGACAATGAAACACATGTATTACCTTTGAACAAGCAAACATAGTTTTTCCAAAAAAAAGAACAAGGATGAAGTCACAAACTTGAACAAAGAATCTGAACTCACCAGGTAGTTGCAAACAATTCAATTTCCACGTGTCTTTTCAAATTAATGCACACGGCCACAAAACTTGCTTATAACATACACATTACTTTCTAACCACCTTTCTATTCTTAGTTGTGTATCAGATTCTTTGTACCTTTTAACAAATTTGGTGTTAAGAATATGGTATCCTTTGAGAAATTGTAACAAGAAACACAGTTTTGTTGAACACGAAATCCTTGCAGATACAAGCAAGAATCAAAATTAACGCAGATACAAGCAAGAATCAAAATTAACAGTGATTAACATGAAAAAGTATTACATTGGTCATCATAGATTATTCTAGCTTCATGGTGTAAAGATGATGTTTGATCAGCAACCTACTGGTTGCGAAGAGTGTATGCAACGGATGTATCAGCACCAAAGTATTGAATGAAAGAAGCCAAAGGACTGTGTACGATGAATGTTGCTGCTGTGTATTCTCCAAAGAATGAATGAGACCTATTTATGCTTGAATAATAGGAGCAAAAGTCCTCAAAATCAGCCATATACTTTCCAAGAAATAGCAAATCACACCCTCCGGTTAAGTGACAGTTCAACATGTCAAAATTAATAAAATTAACATTTATTAGAAAATGTTTACAAAAAAAACCATAACAAAATAAAAAAGGAACATAACAAATGACCATTTGAATTGAATCTTTTAACATGCCATAACCTTTTCCCTAATAGTGTGAAGGTCAATCTCAAAATATTTTGTCCGATCATGGAAAACCGGATTAGCAGACATGAGGATAGCAGCTTTATTATCACAAAATAAGGACACAGGTAACTTGCGGCCAAGAGTTTAATTAACCATGTTACCTCGCAACCAGCCACTCCCATGGCTCTATATTCAGCTTCTACAGAAGAGCGAGAAACTATGGGTTGTTTCTTGCTTCTCCATGAAATTAGAGAGTTACCGAGACACACAGTACCCAGAGATTCTCCTTCGGGTAGCCAAGCATTTGCCCCAATAAGAATCGGCATAAGCTGATATATTGAAGTTATTGCTTTTTCTAAATAGGCAGCCTTTCCCAGTAGATCCCTTTAGATACCTTAGTAGTCTCATAGCAATTTTAAGGTGAGAGTCAAGAGGCTTGTGCATAAATTGACTTAGACAACCAACAGTATATGAAATGTCGGGTCTGGTCAAAATCTTCTTTGAAGGAGTTTTGTTTGTCAGTTACTACTACATTTTGCTCGATTGGGTTGCCAACAGGTTTGGATGCAAGCATCCCAAATTCCATTAGAAGGTCAAGACAATATTTCCTTTGTGATAAAACCAATACTTTTTCGGTCTTTAACACTTCTATACCCAAGAAGTACTTAAGTTCACCTAGGTCTTTTATCATGAATTTAGACATTAGGCTGGACTTAACATTTTCAAGAATGGAGTCATTGTTCCCAGTTAAAATTATGTCATCAACATAGACAAGTAAAGCACATATTGAGTCTTTTTCAGTTTTAACAAACAGAGAATAGTCATTTTTACTTTGTTTAAAACCAATTTCAGTAAGAATTGAGGTAAGTTTTTCATTCCATTGCCTGGGTGCTTGTTTTAAACCATATATGGATTTTGTTAGTTTACACACTTTGGTTTCATTCTTACCCTTATGGCAATGCCATGTAAACCTCCTCATTGAGAGACCCATATAAGAAAGCATTATTGACATCTAACTGATGTAGAGACCAATTTTTTTGGACAGCAATGCTGATGACACACCTTATTGTGGCCATTTTCACAACGGGTGAGAACGTTTGTAACGCCCGTAAAAATTTCGTTGAGAAAAGAAAATAAGGGCTTATGCCTTCTATGATTGTATGTTCTACCGGAACTCGTTCTGACATCTTCAGGGACCTCCTAGTCGTTCTCGTATGTTAAGTTCTTAACATTTTCATCCTAGTTACCGTAATTTTCAACCTCGAGGGGCCAGAGTGTAACATTTAGTTTTATATAAAAAAAAAAAAACCCTAGCCCCCCCCCCTAAATCCCAATCGGCAGCTTCAAGGGGAGGGTTCTCCTCATTTTTTGTGCTTTCCGTCCATTCTCCAGCCTCCAAAGTTCGATTCCAGGTCTGTGCTAACCTTATACGAGTCTTTTACACCTTAATTCATCATCATATCTCGCGTATTGATTGATAACTCGCTTGTTTTAGGCTTACCGGGTGGCTGTCCAATTGAGCAATTTCGGGACTGTTTTGGTTGAGGTTTTTGCACCAAAATCTTCTTAGGTATGTCTAGTATAACATACTTTATAATCGTGTCCATTGGTGTTCGTTTGATTGGTCAACTAGTTGTAGATTGAAAACTAGTTTTCAGTTGTCTAGAATAGTGATTTGTTGCGTTTAACGCGAGGGATGAAGTAAGTGATGACCAATTCAGTTAGGATAGCTTTGGTTTAATGTACGGGCTGTTGGAAAATGATTTTTATAAGTATTGGGGCTGAATTGGTTGTCGGTTACTCAAACGGGTCGGTACAACGCGCATTCGTGTTTATTGAATAGTTGGTGCGTTGTACTTACGAGTTACCGACCCATTTGACTTGTGTAGCGTCGTGTTGACTGTGAATTTAACATATTGGGTCCACACGGGGCTAAGTTGGATGTTAATTGCCTAAACAACTCTTAAACGCGCGTGTTTGTATCACCTAGTGCTTCCGGGGTAATTTGGGAATTCTTTATTCTCGGAAGTATCTATGGGTCGTGTCGGTAAATGTAGGGCCCCGGGGGCTGTTATGATTGAGTTTCATGAGGTCGAGGCTTTAGGTAACTCGAACTTCGTTAGAACATCTCGTAGAGTAAACGAGTCCTTTCGGTGTCGTTAGTAATGATTGTTCGTAATCCGACAGGCTTTTGAGTTGTGGGAGTACTTAAGGGTCCTCTAGCCCGTTGTGATTGTGTGCCTCGTGTCAGGTGAGTTCATGTGCCCCTTTTTACTCTTTTCACCTTTTGGGCTAGCATACACCATATTACAATTTTATCTGACTATACTCGTTTAAACTAATTGGATGGTTTTAAATGGCTTTACTTGTGTTTGTGGGTTCATGAAAATATGGGTGAATTAGATTCCATGCCTTAGAATATTTGAGGCTCGTTTATGGTTATATATTTTATAAGGTTATAGACATTACTTATGGTCTAGACTCAAGGATATAGGCTTACTCGTATTGAAGTATGTCATGAGATGATATTTATGAATGTGTATGCAGGTGTTACATTATAACCATAGGCTTACTTTCATGATGATATATTTGGGATGATATATATATATATATATATATATATATAGGGGAGATTTCAATTAAGAACTCCTTTGAGTTTTAAGAACTCGAAAGAACTCAGTGTAACGATTTTTTTTTTCGAATTTTTTTACACATGCGTAATATATGTAAGTTACATACACGTAAAAAAATTACACAATTTTTTACGCACCGAGTCGACTTTTTACACATGTGTAACGGACGTAAAAGTTAGTGTAACCACTTACATATTTATTCTCTCTCATACTTTGACTTTTTTGCTAGATTTAATCTCAATCACATATTCCAACCAATTTAATTAAATGTGTGGCCTAGAATTGAAGTTCTTAAGTTCTTAAAACTCAACATGGTTATCAAAATATCCCTCCCCTATATATATATATATACGCGTGTTTATACATGCGTTATTTTATGGCCAATAATTGGCGATGTTAATTAGTCGTTATCGACTAAGGATGTTTGCGTATGCCTACTTTGTGTTTGCATGCGGATGGATGGTGATCTTGGCTGGGCCGAACTATACTACTCAGGTTCTTAAATCCTGTGGCGAGCCCTGAAAAGCCCGTAAGGGGGGAGGCTCGTGTGGCATGATTCGAATGAGATGATACGTGTTTGGGTTGTACGTGTGCTCGACCCTGATGTTATTACTTGGATATTACGTGTTTGGGTTGTACGTGTGCTCGACCCTGATGTTAATACTTGGATGATATCTATAGGGATATAATTATATGGATGTTTATACATATATAAGTATGACTACTTATTGTTGATGATGGCCTAACTATTGTATCCCGTTTTATTTTAAAACTCTTGGAATGATTTATTTAAATGTAAATTATTAAAACTTGAACTCACTTAGCTCAAGCTGACTTTATGTGTATGTTAGTGTGAATTTCAGGTTGGGAGAAGGATGCTTACCGCTTAGACGTGCTCGAAGCTACTTGGACGGTGGAGAGTATACTCAGTCGGAAGTTTTTAATAATGAACATTTTTCTTTCAAAGTTTTATCAAATACATTGAAAATTAGTTTGGGGAAAATTCCCGGGTTTTGGGAACTTGTTTTTAATAATTATGATTTTCCGCTGAATCATACTCTGAATTAATTACTTTAATGGAATGAACTGTTTTTGACTTTCTGCTGTTTAGTACTCTGAAACGATTTTAATAAGATGAATTGGTTTGGTTTTAAATTTTTGTGAATTTTAGATATGATTACCAATTGTGGGATTCTCGATATTCGGGGCCTTACAACGTTTCATCAAAGTCCAGTCCTTCTTTTTGACTGTAACCTTTAGCAACGAGTCTAGCTTTATAACGTTCTATTTCCCCGTTAGATTTATATTTAATCTTATATATCCATTTACATCTTATGGGTTTTCTGTCTTTAGGAAGGTCAGTTAGAACCCATGTATTATTTTTATGAAGGGCCTCCATTTCCATATTCATGGCATTGACCTAATTTGGATCTTTGGAAGCCATAAAATAAGTGTTAGGTTCAAGACTTTTGTTAAGATTTAACACAAAACAGAAGTTTTCATGTGAAAGATTAGAATAGTTGACCATCTTTTCAATCCCGTATTTAACTTGCCTTCAATAACATATTGATCAAATTATTTAGGCATGGTTGATTTTCTAGTAGATCTCCTTAGAGTTGTTGTGGTTTGCTGGTTTGGTCCAGGTACACCTCAGAATCAGTAGACTCAGTCCTAGGAGTTTCAGCGGGTTCTGCCATCCTAGTACCTCTATCAGAGTTGCCGAGACTTAGAGATAGGGGTTCTGAGCGATTAACAATGTCAACCAGTGTTTTCAGACCCGACCTGGACATCGACCCGGACGCCTTACTGGGTCAAAGGTCGGACCGACCCGGGAGGTCGGACCGGACATTGACCCGGATGACGTCATAAATATTTTATACATATACACACACATCCTTAGTATTTTCTTTAATATAAAGTCGTTTACGTCTTTCTAACTCATCCCATGATTTCAAGTCTCTCCCAAATATCTCATCATCAAGATCCCGTTTTACATATTTATCCTAACAAATTCCTATTTTAATTATTATATTAAATATTTGGTATTATAGTTTATTTACTTTGTGTATTCCCAACAAGTTTATTTGTATGTATGTATGTAAAAAAAAAAATTGGCAAGCTTCCTTTTCTTTTACATATATATAAATAAATTGCAATCATACATATGATGGACGAATACATGCAACGACGAAACCAGAAAGTAATGCTTTTTTTAAATTAGATACAATTAACCTATTTAGTATTCATGTTTCAGTAATTAAAACATAAAACAAGCCTGGTTTAGTGGCTTTTGTGTCAACTTTAAACCATGCATGTTGGATGACCAGGGCTCGAGTTCCATCTTCTGCAAGATTTTTTATTTAACAGTGCATTACCGGTTAAACCGGAGACCCGGCCGGGTTATTAGAAAACGGTTATATAATACGATACGAACCGGACAGGAGTTCATAGCGGGTCCCGGTCCGACCGGCCTGTCCGGTCCGGGTTTCAAAACATTGGTGTCAACAGTTAGACTTCTGTCAATCTGTTCGGCTGCGGTTTCACCGCCATGCCTCTCGAATCCACCTTCTTCGATGCTAGCAGTCTCAGTTAGAGTGTCCGGTTGCTGAACCTCACCGTCATGCCCCTCATGATCTTTTGATACCTTTATCTCATCATCGGGTGTGGATGTCTTTTCTTTTACATTTTTTTCAAGTAAATCATCAAAAAGTTTTAAACCTTCAAAAAAGTCATTAGTGGTTTTTTGGTTGAAAGGAAAGATATCTTCGTAAAATTTTACATCTCTAGAGAAAAACGAAGTTCTTTTTTCTAAATCCCACATGTTAGATCCTTTTTTAATAGAATACCCAATAAAAACACATTTAATTGATCTAGAGTCAAATTTATTTGAAGGGTTTAAGTTAGTGCAAAAGGCAAGACACCCGAAACTTCTAAGATGTAAAAGAGAAGGTTTTCTTTTAAACAAAAGTTCATAAGGAGATTTACCAGAAAGGATAGAAGACGGGATCCTATTTATGATGTACGTAGCAGTCAACACACATTCATTCCACATATTTAGGGGAAGGTTACCCTGAAACATGAGAGATCTAGCAGCATTAAGTAAATGTCTATGCTTTCGCTCAACTATGCCATTTTGTTAAGGTGTGTAAGCACACGAGGTTTGGTGTATAACCCCATTTTGTTCAAAGAAACGTTCTACCTGTTTGTTGACAAACTCAGTTCCATTATTGGGCCGACAAATTTTTATTTTTTTGTTAAACTGAGTTTCAATTAATTTGAAGAAGACTATGATTTTTTGAAACACTTCATCTTTTGATTTTAAAAGGTATACCCATATAGCACGAGAATGATCATTAACAATTGTTAGAAAATATTTATAACCTTCTCTGCTTGTTACCCTAAGTCCCCATAGGTCCATATGAACCAGGTCTCTCAGTTCATTAGATTTGTGATCACTTAGAGTAAAAGCAGATCTGGTTTGTTTAGCTTGATGACAAACATCACATGGGTCAATAGATTTAGTATTATTCAGAGATAGAACATTTTTAAGAACATGTAGAACATTTTCTGTGGGGTGACCCAACCTGTTATGCCATAGTTTAACAGAGAGAGCGACAGATTTAGCAAAGAAAGAATCACCAATTGACTGGATCTTATTCAAGATGTTGACAAAGTACAAACCCCCTACTTCACTACCAGTCATCAGATGTTTCTGGCACTGAAAGTCCTGAATATAGCAGTTATTTTCAGTAAATAGGCTGTAAACTTTGTTTTCTTTCGCCATTTTATTCACAGATAATAGATTCACAATATTAGGGAATTACCAACACATCATTTAGGGTAACATGATCAGACAATTTTAGTTGGCCAATTTTAGTTATGTGAGCCTTAGTTCCGTTAGGGTGTGAAACAGTGAGGTTAAGATCAGAAACATTGGTACAATTAACAAGACCCGTTTCAGAGGTTACCATGTGTTGGTTAGCCCGGAGTCAATAACCCAATGATTAGAAAAGTTCATGTTTTTAAAACTATTTAGACAAAAAAAGGTGTTCCAACCGATAGAGTAGAAAAACTTGCCTAACATATTAGAGGTGGGACACTCACTTCCAGAAGTTTCACGGATCAAGGACATGATCTTGTTAACTTGATCAGGTGTGAAAGGAAACGGACTTGTTTGAGCAGCATTGGCCAATTTTGGTTTACCTTGATCATTGTTTGAGATTTGTTGGGCCCTTTGAATATCAGACTTCTTCTTATAATTAGAGGGATACCCAACAAGTTCAAAGCATTTATCAGTGGTGTGACCAGTGAGATTGCAATGTGAGCATTTAAGGGGTTCATGTTTGTTGGATTCTCTTCTCGGGTCAAGGCCTCTACTAGCAAAAGCGGTGGCTGACGTAGGCTGTCGCGGTCTACTAAAAAACAATTAATTAAAGACTTAAATACCTATAATAAGTATGTGTAAGTAAGGTCGTCTTCACAGGAACTCAAGGAAAGTGCTAATTTTAATATTACTAAGTTAATTGTTAACTAAGGCCGGACAGACGATGTCAAGTGGTTTTCAGAAAAAGATTTTATTAAAACTAAATGAATACTTAAGAAGACTTTGTAAACAATATTAATAAAAAGCATTCATTCTAGGTTCAGGTAATGTGCTAGTCAACTTAATCCCATATTTACTTTTTTGATTGCGCAGTAATTACTAGACCTAGTAGTTTGATTGTGATGACAAACGATACCCTAACCGAAATGTTGACACAATTGAACTTGATCTACCTAATTACCAATTTATATTTATGAAAAAACTAATTAGGTGACAATAGTTGACGATTATAAATTCAATGACACAAGAGCCTAACCCTAAATGTTGATGAATAGAACCAAACAAGTGATGCACTAATCAATAATCGCAAATATAAATTGTTTAAACAAATAAGCACTAAGTTGAACAAGATAAACACATTAAAGTCAAATCAAGTTCATAACATTAAGCATAATAAATCTGGTCTTAAGAGGATTTACACAAAACCCCAGCCTAGAATGAACAATGGACTTAGCCGAACATCGGCATATCGATAAAATGACTTATCTTTGATGACATGCAAACTTGAGATGAACCGGAAGCCTTGGAATGGTGGAAAATCGCCCTAAGCAGCCTCTTTTGCCTCTGGAAGTCGTGATATACCGAATGGTGGGGTTAATGGGTTTATATAAGGCAAAACCTAGATTTTTTCGGTTTTAGGCAACTTCGCGTCGCGTGAAGTTGCATGTATAGCATCTTCGCGTCGCGCTAAGGTGCAAACTGATTTTATATTCCGATTCCTCTCGTTGAGAAACTCAAAATTCATATATTATGGATTCCTTAACTCATTTTCTAGGCCGACATATGCCCGTTTTACTAAAAGACACTTTCCTGGTAACCCATCTTGTTCAGTTTTCGCTTTTGCTTCAGGTTTCTCATCCAATCCTTTCCCGAATCCTTCTTAACCCTCAATACATGTTTCCTCATGCTTCCATCTTCTCGAGGCTTGCTTAATCTTCATCTGGATGGCTCTGAATTAGCTCGTTTATGCTCCTTAACTTCCAATGTCCTGAAAAACACATAGCAATGCTTGAAGTACCAATGTTCATCCATTTATTAACCTAAATATAACTAATTAATATATAAAACTAACTAACTTTTAGTGGCCTGGGTTTTACCTGATGGATTGAGGGCCTATGGGATTCTTCATTGGAAATTAAGGCAAAAGCATTCTTAACCGTAGGAAGAGGTTCTTTCGAAAGAATCTGAGTTCTAAGAGGTTGATAGGAATCATCAAGTCCCATTAAGAACTGCATAAGCTTAATTCTTTGATTAAAGTTTGAGAGTTCAGTAGCAGCAGCACAAGTGCACTTAGGGAGATTAATTAACATGTCATATTGCCTCCACATACTTTTAACGTGTGATAGTAATCAGAGACGGATGAACCATTCTGACATGTGGAGTTAATTTGTCTGTGTAAATTATATATTATGGACCCATCTATCTTATTATATGTTTCTTTAAGTTCAGTCCAGACTTCAAATGCAACTTTTGAAAAATATTTGCCCAACATAAAGCTCTTCACTTATCGAATTAAGAAACCATGATAATACAACAGAGTTGCATCTTTCCCATTGCATTGCAAGAATGGGATTGGTAGTGGATTTGACACGAGATCCATCTATAAACCCAGTTTTATTTTTGACAAGAAGGGCAAGCTCCATTGAACTTGCCCATATAGCATAATTTTCAGTCCCGGTTAACTTCAGATTTATTATAGATAAATTGTTTGTATAAGATGGGTGAAGATATAAGGGGTCAGCGAAATCAAGGTTGCTCATTTTATCGGCCATTTAAAAACTATAAAGATAGAGAGCGTGCAACACAAAATGATATAAAGAACCAACCAAACAAAGTCCTTAGGATGCCTAGATGCACACAATACAGGGGATAGCTCTCCCTGTTTATCAAGACAATTGCTGGTCCTTCTAACCCAGCCACAAATGCCTAATGCAAGAACAAAAAAATTAAAATTGAAGGGACGGAAAAATCTCACAGGCAAGTCCTTTAACATGAAAAGAGTCTTTGAATTTTATGATTTGAAGTAAAGGTTAATCAGACTTGGGTGATTAAATCCCTAGATTGATTCTTACGATTTCCTTTTCTGCTTCTTTTTTTTCCTCAAGTAGCAAAGTCACACTCAACTCATGAACAATAGCAGTCTCACCAAAGAACCGTGAAGTTCACAAGAGTACCACACAAATCTGAGAATAAAAACAACAAAAAAAAAGTCCCTGCAATACAATCAAAAAGAATTATCTACTAATAGTAAGAATTCTTTCGTTTGAAAATTATAATTTTTTTCTTTAAAAAATTACAATAATTCGTCAAGGATAACCAGGATTAAGAGCAAAAGGTTCTGATTCCATGTTAAGAATACGGTTTCCTTTGAGAAATTGTAACAAGAAACACAGTTTTATTGAACACGAAATTCTTACAGATACAAGCAAGAATCAAAATTAACAGTGATTAACATGAAAAAGTATTACACTGGTCATCATAGATTATTCAAGCTTCATGGTGTAAAGATGATGTTTGATCAGCAACCTACTGGTTGCGAAGAGTGTATGCAGCGGATGTATCAGCACCAAAGGATTGAATGAAAGAAGCCAGAGGACTGTGTACGATGAATGTTGCTGTTGTATATTCTCCAAAGGATGAATGAGACCTATTTATGCTTAAAATAATAGGAGCAAAAGTCCTCAAAATCAGCCATATACTTTTCAAGAAATAGCAAATCACCCCCTCCGGTTAAGTGACAGTTCAACATCCCAAAATTAATAAAATTAACATTTATTAGAAAATGTATCAAAAAAATCATAACGAAATAAAAAAAGAACATAATAGATTACCATTTAAGTTGAATCTTTTAACATTTGGATGTGTCTATTTGTTAGAAAATTTTGGTCAAATAACTAACTATAAACACATTGGTCAAAATGACAATTTTTTTTGGCTGTTTCATGTTCGCAAATTATGGCAGCAGATAGCAACCTTATACTTTTGGCAAGACTAACATGTCTCAAAGGACACAAGCAACAACCTTTTGTAATTAGTTTATGTACACACCTTAAAAGACCAATTTATATGATGTAATGAATGATTATATGGGTATTATGTAAAACATAAATTATGTGTGACATGTGTAACTACGTTTCTTAATCTTAATCGTCATCTACACCCCGCTGCCGCATCGTAACGGGTGAACCTACTAGTTATTTATATTAAAAAGCAACCTTTATGTTAGTCACAAAAATACTATTTAATTTGTGAAATTCTATTGGTTCATGGCTTCATGCACAAATGATAAGAGCCCACGATTCAACTCTTTGGTTACAATGTTTCCTTGTTTCTTATTTAACCTTTGCAACAGCGTGTTCTTAAACTTTGAAAAATTACCAAAGAGTCCTCAAAATTTCAATCTAATACACATTCTCATATTATTTTTTACCACCACTAAAACAGAAACAAAGTGTATAAGAAACCGACTAATGAGTTTGTGGGTTAAAATGTTCAGCATGAACACGAGTCATGCATTTATTGTTGTTTTACCGCCGCAACGCGCAGGTCTGTAATACTAGTTTTTTTAAAAGACAAACAAACTTATTTTAAATAATTCTATAAATCACTTAAACCTCCATATTGCCTTTGAAAATTATACTAGTACTTATCATTAGATTTAGTCTTAGCATTAATATAGAGAAAGAGAAATGGAAAGAAGAGAGAAGCCAGAGAAATGTCATGACATATGAAAACACATAGCAACACCAGTGACATCTGGCAACAAACCACCAAACCAAGATGAGATAAGCAAGGTACAAACACTTGAAGCATAAAACACAACCCATTATGCAGAAGAAAATTTAGAATTGTAATATATATAATAAATAAGTGTACTAAAATAAGATAATAAATTATATATATATAATAAATAAGTGTACTAAATTATATATATACTAACTTTGGTGCCGCAAGTGCTCTGACGGCACCGTATTGGTTGACAATTTTTTTTCGTTCGGTCATCATAATAAACATAATGGAAAACGACCAAACGTCAATTTTTTTTGTTTTAGTTCCTGCATCATAACAAACCTGAAAGAAACTGATCGAGTTCATGCTGACTCACGGCTATATTTAAAGCCCATGACTGGCAACGCTTGGGTTTTACCAATGCGCAAGTTTACCGACCGACACCCCCCCCCTCTTTCAAAAAAAAAATTGGTCTTTGGTTCACCTCAAAATTTATTTATTTATTTTCGTTTTTTAGTTCTGGTACTGTAACTTACGTAATGAAACTGACTGAATTCGTGTCAAGTTACGGCCTCAATGTTCAGGACCGACAACGCTTGGATTTTACCACCGTCTGGGTTTTCCAACCAAATAAACATCGTCTTTAATATTTTGTTTTCTTATATATTAATGTTTTTATATGTTAATTTGATGAATTAATTTTTTGGGTATATAACGCTCAAATTTTACCAATTGTGTCTATATCGTGTTGATTGATCGATATAGAGTTATCTAAATAACAACAAACTAATTATTGGGCATAACACTCAAAATTTAACAAACGCAGCCGATACCGACCGAATTCATGTCGACTCATCGTCGTAACGCTCGGGTTTTACCAACGCCTGTGATTCAACGATAGGGTTTTGCCAACTGCCACGGCGCAACGCTCCAGGTAGAAAAACTAGTTGTATATAAGATTAGTTCACATGTCCGGTGCAGCAACTATTTTTCTGAATATTTTATTAGTTTTTTTAATTTAAACAACTTCTTTAAACATGTAAATTTGACGAACTATTTGGGTTTATTCCAGAACCGTAACTAGCCTATTCTATTGCAACGACTCACCGTCGCAGCACCTATGTTTTACCAACTGCATTATAAACACCCTTTTAATTATGTCATTTTATCTATCATAAGCTACATGGATCTCATTACTATTCTAAGCGTTCACTAATTTATTTTATGGCTTTAGTATCGGTACCGCACGCATGGACCTGGATGATGGGGCAGCAAGGATCCACGTGACCTAGTGGATGTTGAACAAAATGTTGACTACCTTATCCCTATCAATTGATGTCATATGAACAACAGTAGCAGCAACAACAACAACAACAACCACATAAACTCTTCATGTAAACACCCCAACAAACAGTTAGTTAACAACATTTCCTCCTCATATTACCCCTAATTCAATCAGTTTTTCATACAACAAACTTTCAATGTATAATAATAATAATTCCTAAAAACACCCCAACAAGTAGTTAGTTATAACAATCATTCCTCCTCCCATTACCCTAATTCAATCAGTTTTTCATATAACAAACTTTCCGTGCTCCCATTACCCATAATTCAATTAGTTTTACAAATAACAAACTTTACCTCTTTCCATTAACATTTTTGTTCCTTTTCTTGACTCTGCCATGAATGACCAAACCAAGGAATTTAAAGGCACCATGTGAGTGACATGACAAGTGATATTACAGAGAGCTAATGAGGAATCTAACTTGATTCCTATTAATGCAGTTTTCACTAAATGTTTATACTGCAACGTTGGTATACTGGGGGCAAGATAATAAAGAGCTTCATGTGCATCACTTGTACTACAGAGAAAAGCTAAAGTATGGCAAGTGGATAATACAATGGAAAACATTGAATGGGGAAAATGCTCAACTGGTAGAAAACTCTTGTGTGCACTGTGAGATATTCAATGAACTGTTGATGAGTTTATGAAATGAGTTCACTTGCTAGAAGAAACAAATTATATGAGCAATTGATAAGTGACTGGAAAAATCAGAAGTGAGGTGTTGGAGTACACAAAAGAAGTTGTTCCAAAGTACACCTTTAGGTTGTGGAGAGCTTCAGGCCTGTTGGGGTGATTTTTTAAAGAGTTTAATGAGGCAGACTCAAGAAGGGTTAAGGAAAACATCAATCCTGAAGTGGCTGCACTGGTATCTGGTCTAGTTGAGAGGAAGGCTAGGTTCTGCAAGTTTATTCACAAGAGGATCACTTAAGTGTTAGGAGGTATGTTACTTTTGATTTCTGATTTGACTTGGATTTGGATAGGATCCCTTAAGTGCCAAGAGGCATGCTACTTATGATTTTTGATTTGACCTGGATTTGAATTTTGTTGAGAATGTGCATCTTTGATTAAACAAGTGGAACCGAAACACACTTTCAGGAGTTGGAGAGCTTCAGGCCTGGTTGGTTGCTTATCCGAGGGTTTAATTCTATCATCACGTACAGTAAAAGCACTTTGAAACCACAACATTAACTTGAATCAAAGCAGATTCTTCAGCTCCTCTTCGTGACATCACATTCAATGTTTGATCATATACATTATAATATTTGAGAAAGATATTGAACTCCTTAAATATAGGTGCCGATTATTTTTTAACCATCGCTGATGATTTTAATCACACTGTGTGGCTGTTCATTTTAAACACAAGTTAGTAGCGAATGATTATTTATGTGCTTTTCACAAAATGATTAATACATAATTTAATAAAATTGACAAGGAAATTAGAAGTGACAATGGGGTTAATTTACCTCGAACATAATGCTCAAGTTTTACACCGAATATGGTATTCTTCCCAGAGAGGAATGGCTTTTGATGAACTACTCCCTTTACTAGTTGATGAATAATGCTATTTACATGATTCAACTTACTTTTCTCAGGAAGCTTCTAATCCCATGGTAGTTGAATCATGTCATTTAAGTGATTGATTCTACTTACTAAAGGCTACGGAATAAGAGTGGTAAGGCTTTCTGGTTTCAAATCATCTTTTCTAGGCCTTGAATATTAAGCCCAATTTGGACTTGTTAGGTTTGGTCCATTACCTTGAGCTAGGTCAAGCGTGTACACATTTTGTTATGAAGATGTGATCTTATCCATCGACGGTTCTTGTTCTAAGCCCGCCTATCTCGTCTTATGGTAAGATATCCATAAACCTTCAATCACAGGAACCCTACGGCCATTGGTCTACAGTGCATTATACCAAATTTCAGAATTAGTTTCCTCAGCTGTATAGATACCTGTGCCAATCCCGAGCTAAGTAACTGAGGTTGGATACCAAACTCCCCTGATTCCGAACATACCCCCTTCGGATCCCACATGTAAAGGTCTTTGATTTACGTCGAGAATGAAGCAAGAAACTCATTGGTAAGTTCGGTTATGCCTCTTCTCTTACAACTGAAAACTCAAACCCACGGGCCCTCCGCAAGATTGTTGTAACGTTCTAATTGGTTGATATCTTGCAATGTCTTGGTGCATGTATAAAGATTTGGAGCAGGTCTTCGGCGTCTCATGAGTGCCAGTCTGTCCCAAGCGATTTGATCGCGCTTTGTGAGCTCGGGGAAGACTAGGAAAGCATGAATATCATCTCCTAGTTCAGTCATCCTGAAAAAGAAAGATATTATCGAAACGAAGAGCGGAAATAAATTTGAAAATCTGGAACAGAGGCTTGGCATGCCCCCTTGTCATTCTGACACGACCTTGTGATGCATAATTTTTACATTTTTAACTTGCAGTTGACTTGCAGTTGACCATCGGGGCGTGGTGAGTGGACCATGGCCCGTGTTTTTGGTCTGGTGTGTAGTTTTTCATGAATCGAACTAGCGTGTCAAACTGGTTGGATGAAACAAACACCTCAGGTCCGGATTGTAGGATATTTCATGTTGAATACCCGAACCTGGGTGATTTTTATTCAAAACCCACTAAACCCATGAACTAATTGGGTCTCACAATCAAGTTAATCAAAGCAAAATCCTAGATTATCATACTAAGATGGTAAAGGATGAGGGCTTTGACCCGATTCATTTAAAGATGGGTTAAATAAATGGTTCTAGGGTTTGGTTCTAACCTGCCTAAAAGTGGTATATAAAAATATTGCAATTAATAAACCTAGCACAACGAGTAATAAAAACCTAGAATACCCTAAACCAAACCACTAGCAATTGGCAAGTGAATCTATTGGGTGTAGAATAGCTATGGGAAGTCCGGGAATATCGAACCCTAGAGACACTAATTAAAGTAACGAAACTAGATTCTAAAAGCTAAATAAACTAATAATTAAGAAAAAAAAATATTTTTTTTGGATTTTTACTTATTTTATTTTAAAACTAATAATTATTTAAACTAAATTAAACTTAAAATTCTAAGACTTAGATGAAAACCACTAATGAGAAAGGCGTTACCTAGGCTTGAAATCCTATTTGTGAATCTTGGATGCTTATCGGCTATGGAAACTGTGATGGAACTGGGATCTAAAGATACGACACCTTAGACATCCTAGTGGATCCCTGATCATTCTCTGGGTGTCACCTAAAAGGATTACCTAAGGGGCGTATGACGCATACCGGTTGGTTGGATTACCTCTCGATCTCTCCAACAATATTAAAGTACTCTAATGACTAGATCACCTCTCAGTCTCACTAATCATAATACATCCGGGAGTGTGAGGGACGTAAGTAGTAACCTAAAGATGCTCAAAAACACTTAGGATAGCAAAAACCAAAAGACAATAAGGGGAAATCCACTCTTGTGTAATCTATACCCAAACCGCCTAATGACTAAGACAACCCCAACTATCTATTACCTCTCAGTCTCAAGATAGGTAGAACACTTAAAATCTCTAAACCCTTAAATAATAGAATATGGAGTATTCCGGCTATAAACCATAAACTAGTTACGAACACACAGTAGGTAACCTAATATGCGTCTACACATTAAAGACATTCACAAAGACACATATGGAACTTATTGAATAAAAGTAAATTAATAATAAGTATGCATATTCATCTTAAAAACATCAAAAAGTCTATTACAATAATATTAGTCCAACACCAATAATCCAATATCGACAAGCAAATCAAACTCAACAAATATTCATTCAAAACCTAGGTAACTAAATGGTTTTAGCCAATAATCATGCTCAAGAAAATAAAATAAATTGGTTCAACACCCAAGTTCATAATAAAAATATTAAAATCCAACCAAATAATAAGGATGTAGTTGCGTCTGGCTCTCCCAGCCGCGAATAATAATCTCTAGCTTCCGTTCAAAGTCTTCTTTTAATTGTTGCGTACACCTCCTGCTTCAATCAAGCCGCCCTCGCTCCAAGAGAATAATAATAATAATATCAAGTGGCGGCCGATTATTTTCTAGCTCCCCCCATAATAATGCCGTCAAAAAAAACTTAAATAATCTTTTGTGGACTCGTTTAGACCTACCCAACTAGTGGGCCTTCATTCTTTCAATAATTCTTCTTTGTGGGCTTAATAAAAAAATAATAATAAACATAATCGTGTCACAAAATTTGACGAGACATTGACTTGCAAAGAAAATACATAAATAAATAAGTAAAAAGAATCAAAATCATAATGTCCCACCGTCATGAATGAATTATTATTATTATTTCTTTGCAACAGCGCGTCCTTAAACTTAACTCATTGTCTCTTAAAACCTTAAATGCCCACACATGAACCAATTAATAATAATTTTCAATAAAAACCTGGCTCAAAGTACTTAAAAAAATAGGGAATGTTTATATAATAATATAATAATTGAAACCACATCAAACATCTCATAATACTAAAAATTAATTTCACTAAATATTTGATTGAAAATCATATAAAATAGGGATATACTAAAAATTAATATCCATTTTTTAAAAAAAAGATATTATTTATATTAAGAAACAATTTTATAGTAAAAAAAATAAGCGGACTATGGTTCTCATCAAACATAGATAGCTTTTAAACGAGTTATAACATCTCATTTATTTGTGAAACCCTTTCACTATCAAACACTAAGTATATTATAAACTTTCTTACAATAAATAAATTAAAATCCAAAAAATATATAAATATTAGAAACGAAAAATAAAAACAACCCCTGTAATACGGGGGATAAAACCTAGTTTATAATATAATTAGTTCTAATGAACAAGAAAACATAGGGCAAAGAAGATATACACACACATAGCGTAACCTTTTAACTTAATTACATTGATGCTTTATGTGGTTTGCACGGATTTCACGTTTGGTCTCTAACTTTGAAAAATTACATGCATGCTCCCTGATATTTTGATGCGGGAAACATTCGTGGTCATTTAATTGGATGACATTAAGTTTTCCAGCTAAGTGTATGTTAAATTACTAAAATACCCATGCCCACATATAAATATAATAAAGATGAAGATCTTGAATTTCATGTACATCAGTCTTTTGAATTTGAGTTTGTAAATTAAGATATTGGTAGATAGCCGGCTAATTGCAGGTTTCCGGCTTTCACCAAAGTTCTCGTTTTTCCGGTTAAATACGCGTCCTACATTTCTAGAGATGTTAATTGTGATTATGATTGTGAATTCCTAATTTGATTACTCTAAATTGTAAAAAAGTATACATAACAGAGATGGTCGCCGACGATTTTGGTTACCGAAGAAGATAAAGGTGTGAATAGCTGAGTGCTCGACGACTAGTCTGCTTTCATCAGGTATAACTTCCGTTTTACTATTTTCTTACAATAATTATATAGCTAAACTGTTCATCCATCTTATCTTCATTTCCTAACATGTCTTCACTTTTCTATAAACTTGTTTTGTAACGTGAAATTAATTAAGCACAATCAGAAGCTAAATTAGGGCAAAACCTGAATAGTGAAGGTGCTTCTTCAAAATCATTTAACTGTTGAAGCTAATTTGTGTTAATTAATGATCTTCATTAATTGTTAAGATAAGATATTATTAGGCAATATTCTTTGTGATTTTGCTTTTAAGGTTATTTTAGATTCTTCTTTATATGCTATCATGTTCTTTCTATCTTAGAGTAATGGCCTCAAATCTATTTGCTACATGTAAAGTGACCACACACGAGAAAGCCTATCTTGACAACCAACACATGATTATACCTTTCGCATTTGATACTTTTGGTTTCCTAGCGCCTGAGGCTGTAGCGCTACTTACTCGTGTCCAACGGGTCATGAATTGTAGTGTTATGACTTGTGATCCCACGTTCTATGAATGCCTATTTTAAATGACTTAGCTTTGCTATCCAAAAAGGGCTAACGTTGCAGCTTGTTGCCTGACTGCCTTCTGTATCGTTGTAATTTGTAAACACTACTTTTTAATGTAAATACTATTTGTGTGTTTTATTTAATTTGGCTAACCAAGGATGACCTGTGACAACAGTTCGGTCCGGATACCAAGTTTGTATTGGTGTTTTTTTAGCATTCATATTCATATGTTAATTTACATATAAATTAACCGCATACTACTGATATACATTCTCTGGTTTCATCCCCTTAATTCTAGCCTTCTAGGCATAGCTTCTGTTTTACTACATAACTATTTTGTTACAATAATTATGCGTTTTTTTTTTTGTGGTAAAGTTGTTCTCGTTTTTCATTTTGTGTTCGTTCCGTAACTGAATGCCTGTGGAAATTTGTGTTATCGACCATCAGATTTCGTCCATGTCTTCACTTTTTTGTAAACCTGTGTTGCACTGTGAAAGTAAGCAAAATCTAGGGCTCAAAATGGTCTGTTTAAAGAGGACACAGTCTAGGGGCCAGGGCTGAGTAGTTGAGGTATTTCCACACTGGTTCATATAAAAAGTTCAAATGTTGAAGTTAACTTGGGTTGGATAACAATGCCATATTATTTTCCCTAGTTCAGTTTTGTTTACATACTTAAATATTCCATTTTCTTTATGTTTGTGTTAATGATCTTCATTAATTGTTAGATATCATTAAGCAATTATTCTTTGTGATTTTGCTTTAAAGGTTATTTTAGTTTCTTCTTTTTGTGCTATCACGTTCTTTCTATCTTGAGTAATGGCTTCATAGTTATTTGCTTAATTAATGTATGTTTGTTTCCATACAGTAAAGATGACAACCAAAGATATAGGATCTAGGATGAACGCAGTAGACAAAAGGCCGGCCCCACCAGGATATTCATCACTCACATCTTTCACACTGAAGAGGGCGAAACTGAACGATGAATCTGGTAATTTTACAGGCATTCAAGGTGACGTTGATATTGAGAAGCTTCAAAAGTCTGTCAAGCGAATGCCCTGGCTACTTAACGATGATCAAGTCAGTAACCTGGAAGAACCGGATAGTACTAAACATCTTAAGACGGTTAGCTAGCTCCTTTGGCATCACTTTCTTAACTATAAAAGTTCGTATATACAGACTGCAGTTTTATTGATTTGATTATCAGTGACAGATTAGCCTAATATAAGTGAGAATGGTGTACTTCTTTGAGAACAATTACAAACCGAAACTGTTAAATTGGGACATGATAATCACATGCTCGCTTATACGTGTCCAAATTCAGAAATTTACTAAATTTAACAGATTGGGTTTTATAACAGTTAATAATGGTTTTTTCTTGCAGAATATATCAATGGAAAATACCCTTCCAAAAGGAGTGACTCGAGGGTGTCCGGCTTGCAATACTTGCCAGAAGGTTTGAGACCATTTCTTTCAATTTGCAATGTGATAATGAAGTATCATTTTAACATATTTCAGTTGGTATATGATATATCCAATACCCTCTCAGATTGTTGTAATTAACCCTGCATTACAACTTTTACAGGTTATTGCATGTTGGCATCCAGACGAATCCTGCAGGCCTGGGGTAGAGTATTCCCACGCCTTTCATCCATCTCCAGAGGTGACTGTTTTGATATGTTTTAATCATAGTTATTAAAAGCCCTCGTTTTTTGCGCCGAGGCCCATTTTTCAGGCGAGACTCAATAAATGCGTTTCTAGTTTCTAGGCGAGTGCTTCAACATTGTCTATGCCAAGAACATGAGAAGATAACAGCCGAGCGAAAGAAACGCAAGGAGTGCTACTAAAACTTAGATCTAGGAGAGGTCCAAGGCATTATATTGATACATGTTGTTATTCAAGTTCTGGAATTGCATTTGAATCTTGACATTTTTAGAACTTTGGTATTACTTAGATGATATTAAATGTTATATAATAGCTTTTGTTTAATTTATTTGAAGAGTAGTATTATTTTTCATAGACATAATATATTTAAAATTTTTTATTCTAGTGCGCTTTTTTTTCTTTAGGCCCTCGCTTTTTTTGCGCCTTGTGCCTAGGCCCTAGGCGAGGCCTATGCGCCTTGATTGCGCCTAGAGCATTTGATAACTATGGTTTTAATGTCCATTGTTTTTGCATTCCTATATCTTTAACCTAGCTTTGACCTTTTTATTGACAGGAGTTTAAAGACATTTATCAATATATTGCCAAAATACGACCAAAAGCAGAGGAACATGGAATTTGTCGTATCATATCTCCCGATTCCTGGAAGCCGCCGCTTATTATGCAAGGAAATCAATTTGAATCTTGTAAATTTGGTACACGTGTTCAACAGATTGATGAACTTAAAGATGTATACTCAAGGAGAAAACTTATCGCAATCATTCAAAAAGAGAACTTAATGGATTTGGATAATGGACCTAGTGAATTTGAATTTGAAAGTGGTCCTGAGTTTACTCTGCAAAAGTTCAAGTCATACGCGGAGCAATTTAGACAATACTATTTTCAAAAAAAAGATATTTTCACTCAGAATAAGCATTGGGAGAATGTTGAGGGAGAATATTGGCGAATTGTTCAGAACCCGACTAATCAAATTCAGGTATATTCAAACAGTCATACCTTAAAATGTCATTAACTTAATATTTAATCCTGACTCTGTAATAGGTGTTGTCTGCTCACAATTTGGAGGCAAAAGTTATTGGCAGTGGATTTCCTTTGCCATCACTTGATGATGATGATGATGATGATAATCAAACTGAATACATGAAATCACATTGGAATTTAAATAAGACCCCAAAGCTCCCTGGTTCCCTTCTTGCTTTTGATAGTGCCAATTCTGCCCTTTTGACCCCACGCCTAGATGTAGGAATGTGCTTTTCATCCATTTGTTGGGTAAGATTTGAATTTCGTTGACGATGACATGTGCTATTTAAATTCTTATTTGTTTTTGTTTATCCAGAATGTTGAAGATCATCACTTGTACTCTTTGAACTACTTGCACCTTGGGGCTTCTAGAATCTTGTATGGAGTTCCTGGTAAATACCGCCAAAAATGTGAAGCACTAATTAAGAAAACGTTCCCAGAAATATCAAGACATCGTGAATTGTTTCATAAGCTAGTGAGTATCTACAAGTATTAGATAAATAAGTATTTTATATTTTCACAGTTCAGATAATGAGTTTTCATTGTCTGTTACAGGTTGCTCAACTTTCACCCTCGACCCTGAAATCTGAGGGTATACCTGTGTACCGCTGTGTACAACATGCAAAGCAGTTTGTACTTATCTTTCCTGGGGCATATTATTCAGGATTTGATACTGATTTCAGTGTTTCTGAGAAAGTCAACCTTGCAACGCTTGACTGGTTGCCACACGGGCAGCTGACTGTAGAAATATACAGTGAGTTTCATCGGAAGACATCACTCTCCTATGATAAAATGCTAATTGAAGCTGCCAGACAAGCTGCTAAATCAACGTGAGACTTTCGAATGCGTGGGTGGAATAACGCGTGTGGAAAAGACGGTTGGCTTACAAGAGCCCTCAAGGTTAATCTGTTCAACCCGTTTCCGTATAATATTTTCTTATTTAACCTGCTGACCCATGTTTATTTGTATGGAGCAGTCGCGCGTGAGGCAAGAAAGCATAAAGAGGGAATTCTTGTGCAATGCTTCACAGTCACGAAAGATGGAAGAGGATTTTGGTTGTGCAGTGAAAAGGGAATGCTTCGTATGCTTGTATGACTTGTACCTTTCGGCTGCCAGCTGTTCATGTACCCCAGGCAAATACTCGTGTCTAGAACATTCAAAGCATATATGCACATGCCCATGGAGTTCCAGGTTCTTTCTCTTTCGATATGAGATAAGTGAATTGAATCACCTAATCGACACTTTAGAAGGTAAGGCAAATCCAAAAGGGGTATAATGCTAGAACCTGTAGGTCTGTAGCAAAACGTGGATGGTTAGTGGTGTCATTAGTTGTATAGAATGCAACCGTGGAATTAGAAGTATAGATATATCATTTGTCATCTTGGTATGTTGTAATCAACTTTTTCGTCATCGTAAAAGCGTAAATGAAATGAATTCATGCATAAAATATATACAAACGGTGATTGGTAATGTTGCATCATAATCTTGTTACAAAGTATGCAAAGATACGTACATAAAAACATTGATTACGCAAAGATAATGAATTTATGTTTGCTTTAGCATATCATGACTTCTTCATGATCCACTAATCGGTTAATCGCTACTTCATAACCATGTTGTAAGGTGCGTAAATCTAGTGTGAAGTTGCTATAAAAATGTGGTAAGCTTATCAAAGTCAAAAGATGTGTTAACAAGTGTTACTTTAGTTCTTTACCATTTGTTGTATGAAGTGTTTGGTGTTGAGTGTGTTCTTGAAGATGAGCTAAGATGAAGAGGTGAACAACGTGCAATAGAAGGTGATTTTGTGTATTTGGAAGCCAATATTAAAGGTTTAAACTTTAATATTCGAACTATTCAATTAATGTTCATGAGTCATATTTGAGGGTTATGTAAATTGTTTGTTGTACACCTTGTGGATTGCTATGGCCAATTTATGTTATGATTTCGACACCAGATTTGGATTTAATATGCAATTAGCGAAGATCTGAATTCTTGGAACAGAAAAGGGCTAGGTAAATGAGTTAAACCCGTATCCGTATTATAATACATTATTTTTATAGAACATATCATTTTAGAACAAAATAAGATAACGGTGCTAAAAAAATCATATACAATTTCTGTGAGATCTCATGCCTTAGTCTTCACTGGCTTCTTGTCGTAACCTTTTGAAGGTCACCTGCCAGACGCAAACTATGATTTTATCCGATCCTACTAGTTAGTATCGTATTTGCAGGGTCCCATGAGTTTGTGAGTAACATGCTATCATGATTGAAAAATAAGTTAACAATAAGGCGTATGAGATTAGTGTATTTTTGTTATGGTTTAGTCAACTAGTTTAGACTTAAAGTTACTAAAATTGCTGAACTAGTACAAAGGAGTCAAAGTTAGATATCAATTCCGGTAATATGTTGTGTTATTTGGGGTAAAAATGCGAAACAAGATGCCTAGCTAGTACCATAATGTGCTATAAATAGTGTACGAAGTTGTAGATTAAATACTTCAAGTAAAAGCAGTGACTTGTTGAATTGTGCTTAAATTTGTACAAACAAACAAATAGCTTTGTTGACATGTTAATTGTAACCTTCACTTTAAGTGGCTTTTTTCCATATTAAACTATGCATTTCACTTGGTTTAGTTTTTAACACGTGTGTGATACATGTACCAAGGTGTGAAGTTAATCGGATCAAAGAGGACGGTTTTAAAATTGAAGACACATTATTCTAGAAGAATAGATGACCTATATTATACCAGCACCAGAGTTTTGCCAAGAAAATGTTTATCCTAAATAATGTGTATCTTAAATATACTATCCATCACACTCTAAAATATCTAGCAAGGACATAACGTTTTGTGATCAAGATTTTGCTTCTAATGATGTGTGGTGATTAAGGCTTCTCTTCTAATGTCATGATCATGACTTTAAGCTATGTGCCAGGCTCAATGCAAAAAAGTAGTTGAGACATGTTATTGATATATGTGTTTTGTCAAGGATTTGACACGTTGAGTAAATGTTATTCAATTGTTTTGTTTGAAAAATTGAGACAGGCTTGACGGTTTCAGTGTATATCAAAATATTTAATCAGTGCAAATGTGTATGAGCGACATGTGACTTTGTGATATACTGATATGCCTTCATAAATTTGTCATTTTCATATAAAGTATGTATGAGCAAAATGGGATAAAAAAGAGAATAAAATAAATCAACTTTTTAACGGTCATTTTGATCATTGATGGGACACCGACTCACTCGATCATCTCATTCCACCATCAAAAGGAAGCTCAACATAGGTGAAAAAATCCCATGACCCAACCTAAAACCCTCTATGTTTTGTCACATGTGAGATATTAAGTCCCACCTGCTTATGCATACACCTTTGTTAACCGCAAGAGTTGTTGTAGGCTCGCTAAAATCTTTTTGAAAGCAAGTTTCTCATCCGATCGCCTGCCTAACCTGCCTTTTGGGCTGTCCAATCACTGGGTTACTCTAGGTATTTAAAGGTAGATTCAACTTATTTGTTTTAGGAGAACCCCTATTTTGTACCTGTGCTGTGCTGGATATTAACCAAAGACCTATCCCTTCTCAAATTGAAGTCTTTATATAACTCAACTCAATCACTTACGATGGTCATCATTGACGATAAAATAAAGGGAAAATTCTCAAAATGTACCATTTGAAAAGAGAGAAAATGGAAAACAGCTCACTAATCTTTAATATTCTCAAAATGGACCAAGAATTTTGGACTGTGGCGACACTTTGGTAAGTGTTCCGATGAGATTTCTCCGCAAATGAAAATCTGACACGTGTAAAATAACTTACAAGTCCGGCCAAAAAGTTTAAAAAGTTGAGGGAGCCGTCCAAAATTTTCCATTAAATCTTCTTCCAAAAAACAGTCTTCCCCGACGGTTTTTTTTGTTTACTACCAGGTCCGTACAAATTCTCAACTTTTTGTAAATGGTGCCTTTTGAAAACTGTCTCCCAAGACGCGTTTTAGAAGAATTTGTTTCGAGAAGACGAAAAATAAAATACCATAATACACATATCTCCCTTCTTAACCCCACCAACATGAATCCAAAAATCACCAGATTTGTAGATCATGAGCTTGTGTTTAAGATCATCTACTCCATCTTCACTTATTAAACACAAGCGTTCCATTTCTCTAAGCACCTTAATAATGCAAGATGATGATGATTTGAGAGACCCATCAGATGAGAATTTGTGGTTGATTTCCACCATTGAAAAGGTGATGTTGATGATGATGAGTCTACATGTTCATGAGGTTCAGCCATGGAGGAGGAGGATGATGATGATGATTTTGTTTTCCGTCTCATTGGAACAATTTTTTCTAAAATGCGTCCTGACAGACGGAATTCAAAAGTCACCTTTTTTAAAAACTTAAGAATTTGTACGGACCAGCTAGAAAAAAAAAGCAGTCGGGAAAGACTGCTTGTGAGAAGAAAATTTAATGAGAAAATTTGGACGGCTTCCTCAACTTTTTAAACTTTTTGGCCGGACTTGTAAGCTATTTTACACGTTTCACATTTTCATTTATGGAGAAATCTCATTGGAACGCTTGCCAAAGTGTCGCCTCAGTCCAAATTTCTTGGTTCATTTTGAGAATATTGAAGATTAGTGAGTCATTTTTTATGTCATTTCAAACAATCCATTTTAAGAATTTTTCCTAAAATAAATGAAATGTGTCCTTTTATTATTTTGATACGTTAGTATAAACAGGAATAAATAGTAAAATTTTCTAAAAATAATGACAATGGGCCCTTGGTTCAGGCTGCAGACAGGCACACGTGACCATAAGTACGGTGGGAACCTGATTTGATTATATAAAATTTTATTAATTATTTTGATACGACTGAATTTCATATCTACTCCATATTTCTGCTTATCTATTTTAGGAAAAAAATTGAATGAGACTCAATGATAGAGCACTTATTTTATTAGTGAGAGATAGTTGGTTCAAACCTTACTATCATTAATTTATATGGGAGATATGAGAGATGACCATGGCTTGCCAGGGTTTGAGTCATAATCTCACCCGGTTTTACCGGTTCCTCGCTGTCATGCCATTTGGCGGGCGTGGGGGTCGGGTTTTATCCGGGGAATCCCTCAATTGGTGGACCTCTAGAGGCTCCGTCAATCCGCACTCGTGGCCGGCTCGGGCTACCTTTAGCTATTGGGGGCCGCGTACGAAGTACCCGACGTTACTTAGTTGGTCGTTCTAAAAAGAATTTCAGAAAAAAAAACCCGCCACTTAAATATAACAAATGTACGTGGATATATTCATACAAATATAACCGATAATTTCTTTGTCATTCTTTAAAGTGCCATGAAATAATAATTTAGATATTTACTAAATATACTAACTTTGGCAAAAATTTAAATCCTCACCAAATCAATTATGAAAATATTATAAACCTAGCCATAACCGATTGATTTTCAAAACCCTATAAACCCTTGAATTCAACACAATCAAATATAAACCTAGCCATAACCGATTAATTTTCAAAACCCTATAAACCCTTGAATTCAACACAATCAAAACCTCACACAATGTTAGTGTGGACGGTGTTGAGCAACGGCTAACCCCGGTTCCCCGTTGCCACGCCTCCCACATTTAAAGGTAGTATCCCTGAACATTTTATGTGAAATATGTAGTTGTTATTTTAGTTGTTGAACGGCTAGTTTTTAATTCTTTTTTCTTTATAAATAACAAAACACACTAACCATTTTCTACACACTATTCTACAACAATTTTTAATTTCTCTTCAAATTCAAACAATATATTTTTATATGGAGCAATCAAATTCTCAACGAATTGCGTCAAGAAGATGGAGCCATGAAGAAGAAGTAGCATTATCTAAGGTTTGAGTCTATGCTTCCGAAGACATGGACCCCGTGGAGCAACGAACGTTGGGTTTTTGGCCACGAGTTTGGAACTATTTTGTTTCGAAGGGAGGATCAAGCGATCGTACACAACACCCAGTGTGTTCGAAATGGCAACATATGACCGGACAAATTAACGTTCGCGATAACGACACGTTTGAACTCATAATAAAAGTAAAAAAAACCCTGATGGAATTGGGAATAATATTTTTATCTATTTTTTATTGAATAAAATGTTGTTTAATTATTATGTATTTTTCGATTTATAATGTATGCATTTTTATTTATTTTGACTTTTAAATTTATAATTTTTGAGTTATTTTTAATTAAAAATTAAAATTCTTTAGGGTAGTTCGAGTACACCATTGTTAGCCCTTAGAATGGTTCAGGGGTACTTAAGAATAAAGATGACGTGGCAGTGCAAGATTGGTCGCTTACTTAGGGTAGTTTCACTACCTTTAGGTGACCACACTCTCCATTCTTAGAATCCTTGTTTACTAAAATCAAACCTGTAAAAAGAACTCATAGGTATACATGTGTGTTTAATTTTCATTTAATAATAATAAGACCATGCGGTATACCCGTGATAAGTGCAACAAAATACCGTGTGGCTATGGAATTGCGTCGGTAATCATCGTGCCCGCCATAGTTTCCATTCTACCTGGCATGGCAAGCAAAAACCATTCACGTGGATGATTCATCAAAATATAGCGTTAATAGTTTTTTTTAGTTAAGTTACTATTCTAAATAATAAAAAATAGTTACCCCTGTATAACTACAAAATATATATAAACTATTTTTACATAATACTCTATACACAATACTACTATGCTCGCTCTCTTTTTTATTTACCGATATGAATTCGAACAACTCAAATAATCCTTTTACATAATAATCTATACCGATACGCGATCAGAGAGAATGTATCTTTATACTCATGGGTATATATACCCTTTCATAACCAAACATGCCTCGTGTTTTTAAATCTGACCTTCAGCCATAAGTTTTTGTTTATACACACACTTGACACTTCATTCCAATGGCATGTTTCCTATCGGTTAAAGATCAAGTGTTATGAATCTTTAATGCTTGTAAGTCAACCTCCGTACGGTTGCCTTTACCCACTCTTTGTGCTCCAGATTGAAGCCTAAAATAAGAATACTGAAAATCGGTCCATGATTATATTTTTATATTTAAAAAAAAGGACTAAATGTGTAGGGAACTGAATTTACAATTTCTCTATTTAATATAATAGATCATTATATGTTTACACACATGTATGTGTTAAGGGCGAAAGGAAATATATAAACTATGTTATATTACAGAATTACCGATATGAGTGACGTAAGAGAAAAGATAGACGACGTAGAGGATGTGGTGATGATACAGGGTTGGGCGGGGAATATATATATATGAGAGGGGAGGAGAAAGAGTGGTTGCCCGTACGTGGGAGGAGTAGGGTTCTTCAAAAAATTCATTGCTCATAGCTAGCTCACTCTAAAATGTGTCATTTATGACCAAGATTAGATGAGTTGGCTCGTTTGTAAGAGCCAAACTTGTTACAATGTATAGGCTCGCTCGTTGGCCCACTCATTTGACTCGTTTAAGCGTAACTAATTAAGTTTTAAATCTTTATGAGTTTCCTATGCAATTTTTAATTAGTAGGCTCGTATAATATGGTGTCAACTAGTGACATGATAATATTAAATTTAATTTAAAATGCTTGCTCAATATTTTGTGAGCCAGACTTTAGAGCCGAGTTGACTTGACACGGTTATTTTCATTCTTAAACCTGAGTTGTAGCTGGTTCCAGTAGCTGACTTGCCCATTAATTAAACAATCCAATGAGGAAGAGAGGATGTCGTCGTCCCTTTCTTTTTCTTTTAACAACGTTTGGAACTACCCTCAATATTCGCGTGAGACTTTCTGAGACGGGATCCATCCATACTGATTTTGACGTTTCAGACTTGACTCACCCAGGAACAACATTAAGAAGGAAACCCACCACTTTGAAAAAATCTATTAAGTCAAGTTTCAAACCTGAGACCTCAAAAATCTCAAGCCTTACCTATTATCTACATGCGATTGAACCAGAAGCCCAAATATTGCATCCCCTCAGTTGAAAAGGGACTTAGTCTCAAGTCCTTTACCTTCCAACTCTTTCTAAAAAGAATACATAGAAAAATTAAGGGGCAACTTCATAGAATAGTAACCAACTTTCAAAGTGTTTCAATAAGGTCATTTAACTTTAAAAAGTGTTTCAATTAGGTCACTCAACTTTCGTGTTTGATTAAATTAAAAGTTTTAACATGTTTTTTTAGCCAATTTCTTTTCTGTTTCACATAGGAAATCTTTTTATCTTTTTTTTTAAGTTGACGTTGAGTGGCGACGTGAATTTTATTTTTTATTTTTAAATTTTAATATAATTAATGTTTTTTAAAAATTTTTAAATTTAACTACATATATTGCAAATTCCGACAGCCACATCTTATCATCCATTTCATTCTTGACGTACACAAAAATCGGTGAGACTTGATTTGAAGATTTAGTGACCCGATTTAGGGAAAATATGCATCAGTGACCTAATTGGAACACTTTTAAAAGTTGGTTACTATTATATGAGATTTTCCCAAAAATTAAATGAAACTTTCCCTTGCGGCATTTCTTTACTTCTGAAAATTTATTGCATCAAAATAAATTTCTTTCAAAATATTCTAGTTTGATAATTAGCTAGCTGCTTTATTCTTTCTAAATACTCTTATGTACTTTAAAAGAGTAAAATTAATATTTAACTTTTGAAATTAATATGTTGGGTTTATATTTGTTCATCAAACTCAACTAAGTTACTATTGATGCTCAGTTAGTTCCGATGAAGAAAAGTACGTTAATAATCAAAACTGAGTGGGAAATGCCTTTGAAAGAGATTTATTGCTGATAAGTGTTATTGTTGGCAAACTACCATCAATAGAAACTTGGTCCGGATATAACAACTTTGTGCTAACACACAAGTTGTTGACAAAAGAACGCACTGGAAGAAGAGTTGTCATCGAAGGTCAAAGGAACTGAGGCAACTTCTTGTTGATAAGGTAAATTTCCACTTTGAGAGGTGGGTATGGATGCGGCATGCATGGCTCAGCTGGCAATTCAAGATGCTAGGAAAAACTGACGTGGGTATGAGCGGCATATGCTTGCCATGGGAACCGCAAAATCATATGGCTTATGTACAACTGTATGGTTTAATTAAAATGTATAATTTATGTGAATTACTCAAATGGTGAAATGTTACCCTAAAGTGTATTGTTATACAATTTCAAGACTGCTTTAGCATGTTGGAAAATTTATTCTTATAGAAGATTATTGCAACCTCTTCTAATATACTTCTATTTTATTATGGATGTTATTATAAGATTTCTTAAGTTTTATAGACCACATCAATGTATTATATTTATTTGTATAAATAATCACTTTTGTAGAACTTTTTTATTTTGATAAAACTTGTTTTAGTTGTGATTTTTAACTTCGAGTTCATCCATTTTCTCGTTAAGCAGTACTTTTACAACTTTTGAATTATTAAAAAAATTTGGTTTGGTTTAAAAAATATATTCGTAATCTTTATAAAAATTCACATAACACATTTTTTAAATTGATGTGTCTTGAATACCCAAACATGTGTAGGCACGTTGATAAATTATATCTTCTTAAACTGCTTGGTTTATCGAATTCCGCTATTGATGTGATAGATTGACAGTCGGCCATGCATCAACCAACATGCTTCTCTTTTAGATGTGGTTTATGAATATATAAATAGTTATAATTAGTATTTGGATAACATGTTTATATTTATATTGTGATTATAATATTTATAAGGAACAGTGCCTTTCCTTGACAAATATATATCTTGCTTAGTACTGGAAGAACCACAAAAAGTATGGCCGATCAAGGTTGCTTTATGCTTAAAAATGGCAAGACATCTTCCCTCGCCAAGAATAATCATGTGTCATGTCGTCTCAGAGGACGTGCTCTTTCTAGCCGTGACTTGTCCCATTGTTTGTTGACGCTTGACACTAAAAGCCACTGGTTCATTGTACCCTGTGATGGGATGTCTCTTCATATATAAATATATATTTTTTGTAACCACTTTTTATATAGTTACAAACATAAATAAAAAAAATATAGATTTTTGTCAAGCCTACAAACTTGCATACGGGTGGGAGGCTGGGTGTGATGGTGACAAATTAACCTTACTTTTACCTTAAGGGATAGAGAAGCTGTTTCAATAAAGCGAATGGCTTCAATTATACGTTTTGTTTTTCATATTATTCTTTACATTTTTGGCATAGTGAACATACGATGGCATAGAATGTACTTTGAATAACATAGCATAGAACGCTAGAATATCAAAAGAAGTGGCTCCTTGGAACCTAACATCTTTTTAACATTACTGAAAATTGTTCTTTATAGAAACACAAATATTATTGTCCAAATCTTGTACAAATTATTTATTTTATGTAATCTCCAATTTATATATAACTATATGAATTCCAACTAACTTGTTTGCACTTAGATGGTTAAAGATTTTTACTAATTTGTTGCATGTGAAACAAACACACGATTATTGGCATTTCCTTTTCGGTAAAATGGTGACAAAAAAGTATTGCCAATATTAACTTTCAAAGTTTATAGACCCCGTTAACTTCAAAATCTTGATTAAGTATCTCAGTTAGTAAAAGAATACAATTACCATTTATTCGGTAATTAACTAGAAGAGTTCAAAAAATAATTACTGATGCTGCTCAAGTTCATGTACTTTAAATCTAAGTCCGGTTTATATTGTTGCTGCCGTTACACAAAATTGATGTGCCAGTTTCTTTGTTGCAAATAGTCATATATTGTCTTTATATTAGACATATATAAAACAAAAGTTAGTTGCTTATTGAGGAAGCTCCAGTTTTAAATAAACAATGCATAGCTAGTATATATAATGGTTTAGAATTTGGCCAAATCAATTTCAGTTAAACCATCGTTCATATATTGCAATTTGGTATATATATTTAAGTTTGTGACTAGAAGAGTAGAAGTCAATTAGTAAATCACACTAAACAGAAAATAATAGTATTAACAATAGGAATATTCATATTCTTCATAGTCTTCATTGTTCATATAAAATATCCAGATCATACCCAAATGAAAACCAATTAAAACTAGCAATAATCCTTGATCTGAAGTACCATAGCAAGCTTTGTAGTACCCTTGAGTACTCTTTTTAATTTAACATAAAATCAAAGATAATAAGATCCAGAAATAAAATTAAAAAGCAAACAAAAAGTTAGTTCATACCTTGATCCAACATGATTTTATTTCTTGAAATTTAAGTATTATCATTTTGTTGTTGCGCCACACGTTTTCTTTTCTTCTTCTCATAGCTGATCCCTCTTGCTTTTGATTGCAAATCACGGATCTCACGAAGGTAAAGCTTCACTGCTCGTGCCCCAAAAGGGTTAACCTCTCGGGCACCGCCGTTCTCTTCATAAGCCGCTCTAAGGCGGCCTATCAGGGCATCCAGACTGCCCCAAGCTTGTCTGAGTGGACAAGGACAAGGGGCAGGTGGGTTCGGGTGTCCGTAAAACGGACATATCATGGTGTGAACCTTAGTCTTTCCAAACTGGTCTAGGTAACAAAGGAATTCAAGCACATTTGCACCACTGCATTGTGAGATAAATAGTGATGGATGGTGGTTCCTCAGGTACTGACAGAAGGTGTTCCAGTCTCGACGTTTCTGGTTTTCGTAGCGGCTTGGGGTAGTGGATACCACCGCCGGAGAACTGGAGGAACTGCCAGATGCAACGGTGGTGCTGAAATCTTGGTGAGTACTGTTGATAGTACTGTTATTGGTTTCAGAGTATGCATCCATTGGAATTTAGGGTATTATGATATCTCTAGGTTTTCTTAAAATGGGTAGATTTTGATTGTTATCTGAGAAGTGATGGTTGCTTTTTTTATTGTCTTTCTTTTTCGGGTTATCTTTAAATGCTGCTAGGGTTTTCTTTATAATTACAAGAGCTGTGAGAGAGTGAAACTCAGTTTCCCAAGATAGTGAAAAGTAAATTGGGATAACTGTAGTCTTACTTTAACTTTCTTTTATATGTTTAATTGTATGATGTCAACAGTTGATTGGTTGACTGATAGTCTAGCTGGTCTCATTCTTTTTATTTTTTTATTTTTTTTTATTTTACATTTCCTGATCTTTTTCGGATACAACAAGTAGAGACAGTGGGGTTGGTACGAACAAATGATAAAATTTTAACACTTGATCTTAAAATCAATGTTTTTATAACCGGACCGGACAGTCAACCGGTTCACCGGTTTAACCGGTCGAACCGGTCAGACCGGCCGAACAAATTTGGTCAAAATAAGACGGGTCATGCTTGAAATATGATTTTTCAAAAAAAAAAAAAAATTTTCATTGAAAACTGCTTCAACCGGTCCGGTTTTCTGGTCCGACCGGTCAAACCGGTTCGGACTGGCCGGCTCCCTTGCAGCCGAGTGAAAGGTAGAGTGAATCCCTTCTGGTTCCGCAGGTAGATCAAGCTTATACGCCACCCTTCCTTCACGAGCTATGATCTTAAACGGTCAAATATATTTTGGACTCAACTCTCCTCTCTTCCTAAAACGAATAATACCTTTCCACGGCGAGACCTTAAGCATCGCGTTATCGCCAACGTTAAACTCGATTGGTCGTCGTCGTCTGTCAGCATAAGACACACATTCGCTAACGTTTCTGATGAGATGGCCTCTCGTATAGGCAGAAAGTGAGCACTCTTAGTTAATCGGTCCACAATCACTCAGATGGTATCATTGTTCTTAGCTGTACGCGATAGCTTAGTTATGAAATCCATGGTGATGTGTTCCCGTTTCCACATCGAATCCTCCTAAGGTCAATACAAAAGGAGTATCAGGGAACTCACGTCCCTCTAATGCTAGCTTATTGCCTTTAACCATTCTCATTATCTTAACAGAGGTATCACTAGCCGTTTTTACCATAAAAGTTTCACGTCATTTTAGCTACCTTACAAAACGTCACATCTACGTAACTTCTATTAGCACCCGAATCGAATAAAATAGAAGCAGAAATACCGTTTACTAGAAATGTACCTGTCACAACATCGGGAATCTGCTTGGCCTGTTCCTGTGTCAGCATGTAAGCTCTGGTCTTTGGCTTGTTCTTCTCAGCATCCTTCTTTCCACTATTTCCAACTTCAGCACATTCCCTCGCCATATGGCTTGTTTTGCCACATCGGAAACATGCTGGTTCTGCACCGCACTCATTGGTGTAGTGTCCCATCTTACCGCACTTATAGCAAGCATTCGACCCATACTTGCACTCTCCGCTATGAGTCTTCCCACATTTGCGGCACACATCAGAACTAGTTCCCCATTTACACTCCCCACCGTGCATCTTCCCACATATTTTGCACGGCATCTTCTCCTATTCCTTATGTCTCTTATATTTTGAATTCACCAATTGGGTACCGGATCGTTTAGTAAGAGACACCCACTCCCTTTCTTTCTTCTCCTCTACCACCACTTCATTCACTGCCAGGTCCTCGTAAATCATTTCCGCAAGTTCCACCGCGGAATCAAAAGTAGCAGGTCTACTTGTCTTAACCAGTGTGCGGACGTTTGGTGGAAGTCCTCTGACATATTACTTGATCCTCTTAGCCTCAGTATTCACCACTCGGGCACAAGTCTTGACATACGGTTAAACTCAGTAGTGTACTCGCGGTGTGTCATCTTTCTCGCCTTCAAGTTCAGAAACCTCATCTCAGCCCTTTCAACCTCAGCATCAGCACAAAACTTCCTCATTACCATCTCTCTCAAATCATCCCACCTCATAGCCTTAATTTCAGCAGCAGTCTTTCTTTGTTCAACAGTTTCCCACCAGAACATAGCTTCATCACCAAACAACCGAGTAGCGAAGCCCACAGCTTGGTCGGGACGACACTCGCTAATGCGGATAACCTTATCCATTACGGTTATCCATTGAAGGGTAGCGATTGCGTCACCAGTACCAGTTAGCTTAGGTGGGTCACAACCTTTGAAGGTTTTGTAGTTGCAACTACATCGGCCTCTCTTTCCCTCATTCATCTTCACAGAACGAACCTCGCTTGACACCTCATTCTCATTCTCAGTCTCAGTGTCCTTCTTGCTACTCTCGCCAGTCTTCTTAGCAGTCTTAGTACGGCTCTCAGTAGACTTGTCGAATTGGAGATTCTTCACCGCAGCAGCAACGACTTGAGTAATCGCAGTTTGAATAGTAGGATCGAGCTGATACTCTTCTTCACGTACAGTCAGGCTTCTGTCTTCACTAGGCTCAGTAATCGGTTCCTCAGAGGGTATGGGTTGATGCGGGGCCTACCTCGACGCCCCTTGCGCTCTCCTTTTCCATCAGCCTTAGTACCAGCCATCTAAATCCTAAAGGGAAAACACAAACATCGTCACGTGAGGAACTATTTAGTACAAGGATAGTAAGGCTGTAGGTAATAACAGTGGCTAGCTAGATTAGCTGCTCACGTTACTCTCCGTGTCCTATACACTTCCTTTCGTGAGTCTACTTTTGCTTGGTTCTACTTAAGGCAGTTAGAGAGTCAAACATTTCAAATATACACAAGCAATTCTATCACTAACAATTTATATAACTTTCTTTACTTATCCCTACGTTATACGTAAGGAAATTCACGTATTAAGCTTGATCGAGTGACACATGACATTCTCTGACTGGCATCTTCTTTCTTTTCTACTTTACGTCCCATTCTCTGTTCGAGTCTAATCATGTAGGATGCTTATTCACTCGAACTTATGCTCTGATACCAACCTGTAAGGCCCCGATCCCAGGTGCCCTACTTTTGCTCGGGTTGGATTTACTCATTCACATAATCCGGAAAATCAGAGTTAATTAAAATATTTCGCGGAATAAAAGTAAACCATTCTTACATAACTTTAATACTTTGTCTCAAACGGAAATTTCATAAGTTTTAAATATTAAATATAAATAATACGTGACTCTTCTTTTCTTCGATGCCAGTCTTCTTTTATTTGCCACGTGTCTCCCTCATGCAACCTGTCTCATCCTACTCACCTGCGTGCATACTAAAAGTCAGCTACGCTGAGTGAGTTCTAGTTAATCAATTAACATACATATATTCATATTCATACCTATACGTGTCCGAAGATACGTATTCCGTATATTACTTACTATTACTCATTCATACATGCATACGTATTTACATACTTTCTTTCATACTCTTCCTGTGATATACCGTATACTATCCTGCTTCTTCTATCTCAGATATTATTAGGGGTCTGGTCCCTTCTATCTCCGATATTATTAGGGTCGGGTCCCTACTATCTCCGATATTATTAGGGTCGCGTCCCTACAATCTCTGATATTATTAGGGTCGGGTCCCTTTATTTCGCATAACCATACAACCATACATGTCCTGTCAGCTATCCATACGTTCATTTCATACCTCATTATCATACGTGCATACTTTACCTGTCTCATGTATATAATATTTATATACACATATTCATTCACAAAACCATCATATAATAATAACAATGATGCACAATCATACACGTATATTATACTTATCACATAGGATAAATATTTAAACTATCACATACGTGGATGCACACAGCCCCGAAAAACGTCACAGAGAAAGAGGCTAGAACTCACCTGTAGTCGGTTTCTCTCTGAGTTAAGCGTATTACCCTTCTTCAATTGAGCATGGCTAACTGTTTGTTAACATACGAGTATTAACTTTCTATTTTGATATTTTATATTCTTGAGTTAACGGAGTTAACTTTTAAGTTCACTAATCCGAACCTATTATTTACGAAACCGACACTGAGCTTGTCGGTTACGAAACTAATCTTTATTCGTTAAGATCTCTATAAGTTACGAACCCGAACTTTCAAGTTAATGATTCCCTAACGAATCGGGTTAACGGTTTCTTAGCGAACTTATATCTTAACGAATCATAACTTTATTACTTTAACAAACCGAACTTTATTAGTTTAACGAACCGGTCTTTTTAAGTTAACGATTCTTTTAACATGCTTATAAGGTAGAGGGTTCTTAACGAGTTTGTAGGTTATGATCCTTAAACGAGTCGGTTCTCGGGTTCGGGTTAAGTTCTCATATTTGAATCGAGTTTCAAGTTTTACTTAGGTACATTCGGGTCACATAGGAGTCGTTTAGGTTCCACTCGAGTTACATAGGAGTCGTTTAGATTCCACTCGATTCATATAGGAGTCATTCGGATTCCTCGAGTCACATAGGAGTCAAATCCATTCGAGTCACATAGGAGTCAAATCCATTCGAGTTACATAGGAGTCAAATCCATCCATTCGAGTCACATAGGAGTCAAATCCACTCAACTATAGTCGAATTCCAATCCACTCCAACTAGAGTCGAATTCCAATCCACTCCAGTTACAGTCGAATTCCAATCCACTCCAACTAGGGTCGAATTCCAATCCACTCCAACTAGTGTTGAATTCCAATCCACTCTAACTAGAGTCGAATTCCAATCCACTCCAGTTAGAGTCGAATTCCAATCTGCTCCAACTAGAGTCGAACTCCAATCCACTCCAGTTAGAGTCGAATTCCAATCTGCTCCAACTAGTGTCGAATTCCAATCCACTCCAGTTAGAGTCGAATTCCAATCTACTCCAACTAGAGTCGAATTCCAATCCACTCCAGTTAGAGTCGAATTCCAATCCACTATAACTAGAGTCAGATTCCAATTTATTTATATACGTATATATATTATGTCCAATTATTTAGATCGAGATCCAACTTTCCTACTTGGTTCAATTAGAGTTCATTTATGTCGATTAGGCTCGATTCGTTTTGTTTCCAACTTACAAGGTCCATTCGTTCATCTTTTATTATAAAACAAGAACAAGATGAAGATGAAATGAAGGATGAACCTTTAGCCTAATACGTACCTGAAAGATTAGGTTAGATTAGATCTTGAATTTCTTAGAACCCTAGTTGAACCTTCTTAGATCTTGAATAGGAAATCAATCTTTGTTAGCTCTCTAAAGATCTTGGATAGAATAGGAAGAAGAAGAGAGGTTTGTGTGTGTACAGGAGGTATGTATGTGTCTGGAGTCTGAAGATGGTGAAATGAAAATGTCTAGGGTTTTAGGGATTAAATATCCTAAGCCCATGGACCTTAGGCCCGTAACCATTCTCAAGCCCATAATCCACCTTAATCATATCCTTACATCTTATTATTCTCTATTAACTCTAAGTAACAACACACACTAATTACATATAAACATATTTTATTTATAAATCCAAAAACGTGGATGTTACATCATCAAACAAACACATAATAACAATAATGTAAACAAACATGTAAAAGGATAGTAACACCCATAAGTTAACGTTGAATTTAGACCGAGTTAACAATTTGGATGAATTGGCAACGGTTGAGAAAAATCGAGGGTCTACTTGCGAATAAAATATTTTTGGACGAAATTCGCAAATATGATCAAACCTCAGGGACGATTTTGGCACTTTACTCATATAATAAAGAAATAGTGAAAAGACATGTCTACCCCTGACTTAAATTTAACAAGGTTAGTGATTTGGATGTAATTGGCAAGAATTGAGAAACATGGAGGGTCCATATGCAAAAAATTAACTTTTTGGACTAAATTCGCATTATTTGCCAAACCACAAGGATGAAAATGGCATTTTACTCGAATATTTTTGTACATAAAGTAAATACTATAAGGCAAATGTTTTTTTTATGACTTTCTAAATTTTGAAATTTAACAATAAGGCTATAATCATGCAAATAATGAATAAAAATACGACGTTTTGTATATAAATGTCACACCTCAATCTGGGTCCTAGGCGTGTGACCACAAGTTGGTACCTGTTTTTGTAAATATACCAGAGTTTAAGGTGGTAAAACGGAACACTTGATTAAAATATTATTATATTTAAAATACGGGAGATAAAACATCCGATTGTCGGTACAAAAGTGTTTGAAATTAAGAAACCATAATTTACATTGTTTTAATAATAAAACATCAACTGAGCCATCAGATTGTCTAACGGCTATCCATCATCTCCAAACACCTATTCTTCATTAAAGGATAGTAACACCCATAAGTTAACGTTGAATTTAGACCGAGTTAACAATTTGGATGAATTGGCAACGGTTGAGAAAAATCGAGGGTCTACTTGCGAATAAAATATTTTTGGACGAAATTCGCAAATATGATCAAACCTCAGGGACGATTTTGGCACTTTACTCATATAATAAAGAAATAGTGAAAAGACATGTCTACCCCTGACTTAAATTTAACAAGGTTAGTGATTTGGATGTAATTGGCAAGAATTGAGAAACATGGAGGGTCCATATGCAAAAAATAAACTTTTTGGACTAAATTCGCATTATTTGCCAAACCACAAGGATGAAAATGGCATTTTACTCGAATATTTTTGTACATAAAGTAAATACTATAAGGCAAATGTTTTTTTTATGACTTTCTAAATTTTGAAATTTAACAATAAGGCTATAATCATGCAAATAATGAATAAAAATACGACGTTTTGTATATAAATGTCACACCTCAATCTGGGTCCTAGGCGTGTGACCACAAGTTGGTACCTGTTTTTGTAAATATACCAGAGTTTAAGGTGGTAAAACGGAACACTTGATTAAAATATTATTATATTTAAAATACGGGAGATAAAACATCCGATTGTCGGTACAAAAGTGTTTGAAATTAAGAAACCATAATTTACATTGTTTTAATAATAAAACATCAACTGAGCCATCAGATTGTCTAACGGCTATCCATCATCTCCAAACACCTATTCTTCATTACCTGTAAAACAGTTTATAAAACACGTCAACAACACATGCTGGTGAACACGTTGACACAAAACATTTTGATACTCAATTATTCCCTCAAGATATCGTAGGCCTCGGCCCAATGTGGCTTAGGAAATAATCAAGTTCTGAAAGTCTGAACTACGTACTATTATAAACATCCAATTCTACTCGAAACCACTCAGCGACACTGCAACGTCGAGGACTTAGTAACTACCAATATACACAAGATAATCCCCTCTTGGACATTACTTAGGTCCAACCCAACGTGACGCAGGCATTAGCAAGTGTGGTGCGGTGTGCCCACCGTCTACCCACATATTTAAGGATCCAGAAAACCATATATGATAGCCTGAGAGCCAGCGATTACCTTTGTTTATAAAGTTTTAGGGATACATAATCCCATGTAAACATTTCTAAGACTCATTCAAAGAGTTATAAAAGTTTGAGTGTATTCACCTTTGTTCTTGTTCAGTGTTTCTCACCGATTTGTACTTTCTTGTTACCTCGGACCTTGTATCGCTTGATTATAAGAAATGCCTAGGCTTAATGCGGGTAGCACTTCTACTTGTCGGTAGGTAATCGAAGGAATAAACGAACAACACTTCTTTTCTTTGCACGTGCTTCAAGATACAAACGTCATAGTGTTGGGATCGAGGCAAGAATTTCAAGGTAATGAGAGTGTGGAAGTGAGTGGGGTTTCATTCCATAGCTGCCTATTTATAGGCAGAAAAAGAGTTTCTTCGCGTCGCGCGAAGGACAAACATATTGTTTGTTCGCGTCGCGCGAATGGCTAAGAAACCACCTCAGGTTTCTTTTGTCTTTTGCGTAGCGCGAAGTATCCTTCGTGTCGCACGAAGTAGACCAATAGGTTTGATGATTTGACAACTAGGCTTGCCACATGTCCTATGACGTGTTGCCACGTGTCGTTCGTTGACACAGTTACTTCATCGCTACTTCGCGAAGTAGCTATCCAATTCCTTCGCGTCGCACGAAGGAATAGAATTTTCAGATTTTTCATTTTTAGTCCCTGGACTTTCAGTAGCTCGTCATGTCAAGTAGCTATCCAATTCCTTCGCGTCGTACGAAGGAATAGAATTTTCAGAATTTTCATTTTTAGTCCCTGGACTTTTGGTAGCTCGTCACGTCTTGGTCTTGCTTCCATCGTTCAAAAATACTAATGCGGCTCTCAAGCGGCTTGCGGCGATGTGAGCGGGCAAAGTGCAAAGTGCGACATCAAAGCGCCACATTGCTCCCTTCGCCCGCGCTTGTACGCGTGCGCGTCTGGTGCTTTGCACCCTTCGCTAGGACCACTTAGAGTGGTTAGCCACATAAGAATATAACTATGGAAATTTTCTTCCTTATAAAGTGCTTCCATTTCCTTCCTACTTTCCATATGGAATGAAATTTCCTCCTTATTTCTTTAACATAAGATGCTTCCATTTCTTTGTCTTATTTTCCCAATTACTTATTTCCTCCTTTATTTCCTAACTCCCAAGTAAACTCTGGTCCTCTTCGGGAGTTCCATCTTATCTTGACTAACTTTAGCTTTTGCCGTTTAAGTTTCTTAACTTGGTAATCTTTAACTTGTAAAGGTTGTTCTACAAATTTTAGATTTTCATTGATTTCGACATCCTTTAAAGGCATGGCTAAAGTTTCGTCAGTTAGACATTTACTTAAGTTAGAGACATGAAATACATCATGTATTCCCTTCATCTCTTCTGGCAAACATAAGCGATAAGCGACTGCACCGATTCGTTCTAATACTTCAAAGGGTCCAACAAAATGAGAACTCAAATTCCCTTTCTTGTTGAATCTTACGACACCTTTCCATGGTGATACCTTTAACAAGACTTTATCGCCTACTTGAAATTCTAACAGCTTACGACGGATCTCTGCATAATTCTTTTGTCGATCTCTTGCCGTCTTAAGTCGTTCACGGATTTGTAATACTTTATCCGTTGTTTTTTGGACTATTTTAGGTCCATATTTTGATTATCTCCTGTTTCAAACCATTAAACAGACGTTCTACATTTTCGTTCATACAACGCTTCAAATGGCGCGGCATGAATACTCGTGTGATAACTATTGTTATACGAGAATTCCATTAGAGGTAGGTGATCATCCCAACTTTCTCCTAAATAGATCACACAAGCTCGAAGCATATCTTCAAGCGTTTGAATTGTTCTTTCACTCTACCCATCAGTTTGAGGATGATAAGCAGTGCTAAGGTTCAATTGAGTTCCTAACGCTTGTTGAAAACTATTCCAGAAATGAGACGTAAATCTACTGTCTCGATCAGATATGACAGATAATGGCACACCATGTAATGCTACAATGTTGTTCACGTATATCCATGTCAATCTATCCATAGAGTAAGAGTCATTGATAGGTAAGAAATGCATGGAGTTAGTTAACCTATCAATAATAACCCATATAGCATTGTGCTATTACGGAGTTTCGTAATGAAATCCATTATTATCATCTCCCATTTCCAACAAGAAGTTTAGGTTGTTGAAGTAAACCTGAAGGTTTTTGATACTCTGCCTTGACTTGCAAACAAGTTAGACATTTAGCAACATACAGAGCAATATCCCTTTTCATTCCATTCCACCAGTAGTTTGGTTTAAGATTTTGATACATCTTATCACTACCAGGATGCATCATATATGTCGATCTATGAGCTTCACTCATGACCCTTTCCCGCAGTTCATTAACAATTGGTACCCAGATTCGGTTTCAAAGTCTGAGTAATCTCTCCTTTTACTAAAGAGTCAATTGTACCATTACGCTTTTCTTCGGGGATTTGATTGTTCTCAATAGCTTGTTTCTGAGCCTTCTTGATTTGTTCGATTAGGTCAATCTGTAGCTCTAATCTTAAGGCTTGAACTCTCTTGGGCTTTTCATGTTCCTTTCGACTCAATGCGTCAACTACAACATTTGACTTTCCTTCATGATAAATGATTTCGCAATCATAATTATTTAAAGATTCCATCCATCTTCTTTGACGCATGTTAAGTTCTTTCTGATCAAAGATGTGCTTTAAGCTTTTATCATCAGTATGCACGATAAACTTGACTCCATAAAGATAGCGCCTCCATAACTTCAGGGAAAAAGTTGTGGCACCCAACTCTAGATCGTGAGTCATATAATTCTTTTCGTGTACTTTCAATTGACGAGAAGCATAGGCTATTACTTTCTTTCTTTGCATTAGTAACACTCTAAACCTGAATGAGATGCGTCAGTAAATACAACGAAATCATGTGTACCTTCTGGCAAGGCCAGTATAGGTGCATTTGTAAGCTTTTGTTTAAGTAAATCAAATGCTTCCTGTTGCTTAGTTCCCCATTCATATTTAACATTCTTTCGAGTTAATGAAGTTAAGGGAATTGCTATACTGGAGAAATTTTTGATGAATCTTCTATAATATCCAGCCAATCCTAGGAAACTTCGAACCTCGGTTGATGATCCAGGAATCTCCTATTGAGATATTGCTTCAATCTTTGCGGGATATACTTGAATTCTATTTGCTTTAATAACATGACCAAGAAATTGTACCTCATGCAACCAGAATTCTCATTTGGAAAATTTAGCATACAATTTCTCGTTTCGAAGTAATTCAAGTAATTCCTAAGATGAACTTTATGATCTTCTTCCGATATAAATAAGTATATCGTCGATGAATACGATTACAAATTTTATCTAAATAAAGCTTACCAATTATGTTCATCATATCTATGAAAGCGGCTGGGGAATTAGTAAGTCCAAATGGCATTACAATGAACTCATAATGTCCATACCTTGTCCGAAAAGCCGTCTTCGGAATATCTTCTTCTTGTACTTTCTGTTGATGGTATCCAGAGCGTAAATCTACTTTCAAAAAGAAACTCGCTCCTTGTAATTGATCGAATAAATCGTCCAAATGGCAAAGTTCTCCATCAAGGCGCCATATTGCACCCATCGCCTGTGCCCGTCTGAAGCTTCGCACCCTCTGCTAGGACCACTAAGAGTGGTTAGCCACGTAAGAATATAACTATGGAAATTTTCTTCCTTGTAAAGTGCTTCCATTTCCTTACTTCTTTCTATGTGGGATAAAGTTTCCTCCTTTATTTCCTTAACATAAGATGCTTTCATTTCTTTGTCTTATTTTCCCATTACTTATTTTATGAATATTTTTGGTCCTTCATTTTTATTAACTTATCAAAATTGAACCATTTTTTTTTTGTGGATGTTAAAATAAATATAAAGAATATGACTTTCAAATAAGATAGGTGGTTAGAAAAGTCCTAGAAATATGCTTAGGACTTTATACATGCTTACTTGATTGCCTTATGTGCTTATTATTACGTGTTTACATCTTACTTAGATTATTTATTTATTTTATTATTTTAATGTTACACACAAATTCTGAGGCTATGCCTCACTCTCAAAATATTTTAAATTCCTTTATCTAATAAATTTAGTATATTGATTTTATTATGGGAAATTCCTTAAGACTTCCCTAGTTTTGTTTTTACTCCCGCACCTTAAAGCATGGGAGTATAACATGTTCTTGTAGTAACCGTAAGGGGGAGAGAACTGTGAGTCGGGCCTTGGCAAAACGGTTCGGAGAACCCAAGGTAAGACGCTATTCTTTACCTGGAGGATAACCTGACCACAGTACTCGATCCTACAAGCCAAAGCGGAACAAATGTCATACGACCGGAACTTTAATTGGTCAACGTGGCCGGTTAAACGGTTACATTCCTTTTTATAAAAACCAAATTCACGGTGATTTCGTGGCTAAATTCGGGAAAATTTTCCAATATTTTATTATTATTGTTGTTTTAAATGTTTAGTTGGATGAAAAATCCATAGGCACTCCAACTATCATTTCTCAACCCGTTTTCAATTTGATTTTTGATTGAAACGTATCGTCCGTGGTGGTTCACGAGATACTCCAACTGCTCATATTTGGATCCGTTAATTCGATACTTAGTTTTGGTCAGTTAAAATATCATCTAATGTTCATGGGCCGACCAACTCAATTGTTTTGATAATTTGTTATTTAGTTGGGCCATATAAAATGCCATGGAATGCTCATGGGAGGCTCAACTCACAAATCGATATTTTGCTATTTAGCTAGGCTAATAAAATGCCATGAAAAGCTCATGGAAAGCCCAACTCATAAAATTTATTTATTTTGATATGCTAACAAGTTGGGAAAATAAAATGGCATAAAAGGCTCATGGAGAGCCTAACCCAACAAAGGATATTTGTTTTTCATTTATTTAATTGATTTTTCTTAATCAACATTTCATGATGTGATTTGTTTATTTTACTCCAATTAATCGAAATATTTTAATTCCCACAATTCAACACAAGGCTCCAAACACACTTATCACAACTTGCTAGTACAATTATCATTTTGTTATGTTATTTAAATTTGTAAGTCCCGAGAAAGGATCTTTCAATGTGATATCAAATAACTCAATGATTAGGCGGAAACTAATCACCAAGCCGATTCAATGAAACCAACACAAACACAAACAAACGCAAAGAATAAGCTTCAAAACACACGTATATTGATACGTCGGGTGCTTAAGCCCTTAGCAAACTTACACGGGTGAAAGATGAACTTGAACGAACAACCCTACAATAGTAAACATATATCCTATATATACACTACCAACTAGGCCCAAAACAAAGTAAAGCCCACCGAAATCAATAGATTTCAGTTTACATAATATAGCCCAACTAAGCCCAAAAATAAAGCATAAACCATAAATATAGCCCAACAAAATTATTTTCTCTCAATTATTTCATTTTATCATATTCTCAAACTATCAAACACGTTTCGATCTTTACCCTCAACTTTAACTATTAACATTTTATTACTTCTTGTTTTTCATTAATCTTATGTTACTTCTCACAACTTACCTTCTATCTTATAAGTATTTATTACTAAAATTAAATTATTGTAATTTTATTATTAAATTGAGTTTTTCATCATTTAATTTTAATTTTCACTATTAAATTAAATATTTTATCAATTAATTTAATTTTTAATATTAAATTGATTTTTTCCTTCTTTATTGAATCTCTATGGAAATCCATGTATAAGTCAATCACCCATTTCATTTATTGACATTTTCACGATTATTGCTGAGAACCTGCGGTAGTTCGTGGGTATCTCAACGATCTATTTTCATTTTTAATTCAGTTTCGTTATTTAGTTGAAATTACACGGTGGTTCGTAAATATTTCAAATCCCTACTTCAATTTTCGAAACATCTTGAGAATTTTGAATGTTTCGGTGATTATTTCGTTAGTTGTTAGAATAGTCATGGTGATTTATGTATTTCTAGCCCCACGTTTATCTTATTTTATTATATTATGTCACATCTCATTTTCGCTATCACAATTAATTTAATATTCATTATTTACTTAAATTTCCATTATAAATCATCGATAATTCAATTTACTTATTCTATATTATTTTTTTTTACGCTTTTGTGGAAATAAGAAGATCCCTCGTAATTCGTGGATACTCCAATGACACGCCTCATATTATATCTAATTTTTAAGATTTATTTGGAATAGGACTATCTCGGTGATTCGACAATATCCGCTTCCCAATTTAATCTATTAACGATTTGTTTGAATTCGTGAATTTTCGTATTTTCATTAATGTTTCAATTAATATTTCCCATTTATTTTATTATTTTAATTTTGTTGCTTGAATTTATCTCATCACAAATTCACAACTTGCAATGCTATAATATCATATCAATATCTCTTTAAATCTCATAAGTTTCTCATCTAATCAAACTCGTTCCATCAAAATCTTCTTTAACTTTTTTCAAATTTATACTCTCGGTCTTAAGAATTTCATTCCTAATGTTACGATATTTAAAGGTTTCATATGTCATTTCTCATTTTAAGATTCGTTGTCAATTAAACTATTAATCTAATCATTCACTTAATATTTGCTGTGATATTTTTCATACATTCATAAAAATCGGTTTGCTCTTTTATGATATTTGTAAAGTTCACGAAAGTTCGTTGGTTATCTTATATTCCTATCCTCATTCACTCTCTCAAACGTCTAGGATTTCATTTCCTTTCAATTATAAAGATTTATATATTTATGATCTTATTTTATCTTTAAAATCAAAAACTTTTATTTTCTCTCAAAATTATGTCTTTCAATGTTTTGTAACCCACATGATGGGACGGATTATGCGGACCATCCGACGATAAGAGTAATTATGGATGCATACATAATTATCCAAATCCTCGCATGGAAATCATAATACGTACAATTATGTATCATAATCCAGAACCAAAAGTAGTTTGAGTAACGGTACAAATGACAAGATGATAAAGACATGGTGGATACGTCGCTGGTACATCCTATATATAAGTACCCTTATCGGGTTTTCATTTTGAGCGTTCTTCCGGCTATTAGAAATTCTATGCAATGATAATTTTTAACTTTTATCTAAAATTATTTTCCTTAAAGTTTATAACATGATTTTGTTTTAGTTTTTCTTAATTTCGGGACGAAATTCCCTAAAGTAGGGGAGACTATTACATTTTGGACTATTTGTATTCGTTTAAGTTTAAACCGATTCGAGAATGTAATTCGGATCTTTCGTACTAATTAAAAATTTTATTTAACTTGGTTTAACTTATTTTATAATCCCATAACTTTCAGTTATGCCCAATAGTCCTTAACAACCTTTAAAATCGTTTAAAACGGTTAAAAATCGTATTTACGGGACTACATGGACTAATTTTGCCAATTTTTTCTTATTTTTGATTAAATTAACGAAACTTAAACTCCAAGAAATGTTATAGCATATCCAATTTCGTTTTATAATTGTCCAAACCGAAATCTCTATGTTATTATACCTGATTTTGTCATTAATTGATTATTCGGTTTCCTAAACGAGCTGTTTCCTAATAAACAAAACTTAACCCTTAGTATTTAAACAAGTCATATCATAAAACCTTAAATTATTACTTCAACACCAGCTATCTTCCCCGTATCCCATGAAATTCCATTCTTCTTTATCAATTTCATAAAGATTGTCTAAGTTCTTTCATCTACGGTTTGACTTTGATGTTCAAGACCACTTTGACCTTGATTATCTCTTATTCCATTCATTGTTTGGGTAAGTTGTCTTCATGAAAAAAGTTGGTTTTTATCTAACTAACAAAAGCCATCAATCAATTTTATTTATTAATGGGGTTTTGTTGGTCAATTGCTTTCCGACCGTTTAGGGGCAAAAAAGCCAAATTTTAATGATTTTTCAATTACTATATAATATGATCGGAATTAGATTTTGGTCCAGAATATTTTTATTCTTATCTCGAGATTTTAAGGTTACTGGCCAAACCCCGACTTCCGACTCGCTGTTCGGATTCTGGTCAGTACCAGCTCGCTTAAACGTTAATTTTCTCATAACCGGAGTTCTAGACATCCGTTTGGATCAATTCCACCGGCTATGTTCTCGTTTTTAATCAGAGTTTATAATCTCTAATTTTTAGGTATGTTCGGTTTATCTCAGTCAGCACGTTAAAGGACGGTTCGTTCGTTTAATCGTGCTTTTATTCTTATTTCTCGCATACTCGCCTAAGAAATAAGGTGAGATTTATAATTCCCCTCTATTTTACTGTTTTCAAACGTTTTGGGGACATACACATACAAGTATTAATACTAACACTTATTTTATATTACATACAAACCTAGCAAAGAATGATTGTGTGTATTCAATCAAATGTAATTTGTTACTTGCTTATATGCTTACACTCTATCATATTTGGAGAGGTCCATCAGAAGTCTAGCATGTCAGTATGATCACACGCCGTCTTAGTAACCAAAGCCCGATTCGCTTGGCGATGGTAAACCAACAATCACATTTATATGCAGTCATAGTAGCCATAGCCCGTGTTCGTGAGGCATGGTCAATTGACACACTATTTGCTTATAGTTTGATTGATTATTACTCACATTATTTTGTTTGCGCGGTTATTATCTATAATTTATTATTTATTATTTTTAGTGACAAAACTGGTGATTATCAAACTCAACATGTGTTGTTGACAAATCTATGTCATTTTGTACGCATATGCAGGTTGTTAGTTGATTTGAAGCTAAGGTGAATGAAACATAAAGAGACCATTAGATATTAAAACAATGGAATTTGCATTTTATTTTTTGTCATCTCTTGAAACTTGTGCCATTTATTTGAATTTTGAAATAAATAAATTAATTAGATATTGTCATATTTTATATTGCATGATGGTACCTTGTGAGTTGTGAACCACGGTTCGCATCCCCGGCATTTCCGCCTTAGGTTGGGGTGTGACAGATTGGTACATAGCATTGGTGGTTTGATATATCATCCTCATCTATTCTCATCTAATATGATCATACATTTACCCAAGTAAGTTGATGTTGTATCAATAGGAACGGGTTCACATTTATTTAATTGTTTATATTTTCATAAGAATTGTAATGCTCAACATTGATATATGAATTATGATTTTTATCTATATTTATCTAAACTTAAACTTATGTATTCTCACTAACATTTGTATTGACAAAAATCTATTTTATACATGCTACAGGTTTAAGTATTTGATGTTATTAAGATCGAAGATAGTTAGTTTAGCTTAGGTTATTTATTCAAAAATATAAGCGTATGATGTAATTGATTCAGTTATTGTAATTGTGTATTTGTTTTAATATTAATGAATAATATAATTATTACTTTAATTAGTGTTACTGTTCGATCAATACGTTACCCCTCGCATGTTGCGCCGCCGTTGATCGGGGTGTGACACAAGCTACACCTACGACATGTCATTGCTTCAAGCCTGTTTATAACACTAGCATTTGCCATCGCTATACACTTCATTGGCACAAGGACAAATTCTTATACCTGAGTATATTTTCCAACACATAATCTACAACTACCTACACATATAGGTAAATGTTAGAGGTATAAAAGAAACATATCAATAAATTTTTTTAATAATTTTTAAGTGTATATATATATATATTGAACAGCACATTCATTCAACAAAGCCAAAAACCCCTCGTATTGAGAAAATAGCAGGGGCTAGCAACAACAAAACAAAAAACTAATTACAAAGCCAAGTGCCATCATCTATCCCACTCTAAATTCAAACTATTTGATTCGTTTTTAAGCCACTAGCATCACACTTTAATATCTCTAAGGATGTTTTCAATTCTAATGGGCTTGTTTTTGAATATTAAATCGTTCTGATCTCTCCAAATACGCTAACAAGCCACCATTATAATAAACTACTTCATACTCCTTTGATGCTCCACATTTAAGACACTTACGAGCATCAAAAATGTCGTTCACCAAAAAAAACATATGCAGGGGCAATATTATACCACGTACTAATGTTATTCCATACCACCAACGCCATGTAGCAAGAAGTAAATACATGATCAATATACTCTCCCATTGCCATTCCATACCACCAACGCCATGTAGCAAGAAGTAAATACATGATCAATATACTCTCCCATTGCCATGCAACAGACACACATCGTCGGGCCTACGAGAGCATTCGTTTTCAACAAATTACCACTCATAGTTAGACAATTATGTAAAGCCTGCCAAGCAAGACATTCACTTTCAAAGAAACCACCTACTCCAATTCAAAATGCAATTCAAGCGGGAGGATCAGCTATATATAGAACTTTATTCATCGAGGCAACTGGAAATAAACCGAAGAATCTTCTTATTCGCTGATCTAGGAATAAAGTTCTATAGAAGAATCTTCTTATTCGCTGATCTAGGAAGTTGTGATCTAGTCAAAAACAGTATTAAACAAGTGTCCTAATCACCTTAAACTATTTAGGGTAAGTAAGGTGTCGAGCCACGAGGAGTATATGATCAGTGAAACGTGTATTTAATTCATAACGTTATGAAGTAAGAAAATATGAGTGTTGATCACACTAGCAAAGATTTGGTTTTAATGTAAAACAAGAAATTAATCTAAGTTTAAACAATTAACAAAAGCAAATCACAACCGGGGTTCAAGCATGTAAAATACAAAAATCTCATGTCATTTAACAGATTAATTATCAATAATCAAATCTGGTTAATCAACTAGTTAAACCTTAGGCATCAACAATCACTAACACACGGCAATGGTTATCAAAGGGTCTCTGCCAGTGTGACTCAACTAAGGTCAATTGAATGCTTTATCACGTTCAAACTAATCAATGCAACCCTATGAACATGTATCACAGCAGACCCGAACGGCTCATCGCTGATGGCGCTCCACCAGACCCGCAGGTCGTCGTCGGGCAGATGGTGGATGCTATGCATGTAGATCGGGAGGCGTACCTCTGCCTCCGTGTATTGGCCAGAGCCACCGCAAACTCCTTCATGGAGAGGTGGATATCCGGCCCGAATATCCTGAAGTAAACCTCCGAACGTGACTCTTCGACACCTGGCACCCTCATCTGAATCTCCACGTACTCGACGCACGCAGCCTGATATAATATAATATAATATAATAATATAATATAATATAATATAATATAATATAATATAATATAATATAATATAATATTATATTATATTATATTATATTATATTATATTATATTATATTATATTATATTATATTATATTAAAATAAACAGTCCCTAACGCTTATCGTGGAGTAAACCTCCAGTGTCAGCTCTCGGTGCGCTAATCGAGCCATACTGAAGCATCGGCTCCAGGGCGTATCGTCGGCGACGTACTCTGCCGCCCGCGCCCGCGTGTTACATGCCTCCAAAAATTGCCAACAGATGACCGTGTTGTAAAACGGGGTCATCTATCGTAGGTGCCTATACCGGATATCATGGTTGGTACCCTCCTGAAACTGCAAATGTGCGTACCCGACCAATACGTCGTCACCCTCTATCGGCTCCGGGAGCCCTACCCCCGGCCTCGCCTTTGCCCCATGCTCAAGCTCGAGCTCCATCTCAATCTCGTTGTCCTCCATCTATAATAATAATAATAATAATAATAATAATAATAATAATAATAATAAATATTAATAATAATAATAATTAATAATAATAATTAATGATAATAATAAATAATAATAATAACAATAATAATAATAATAAGTAATAAATAATATTAAACAATAATAAATGTTAATAATACTAATTAATATTAATAATAAACAGTAATTAATAACAACAATAATAATAACAATAATAATGATGAATATTAATAATTAAAAAAAGATATATGTATCAGCGGTGGCGAACAGTGATATACGACGCCGTTGACCTTCCCTGCAGAACCAACGGCCGAAATCCGGTCTCAATACGGTCGGACTCCGGCCATCGTATATCAACAACATCATCATCATCAATAAATATTCAAGAAATAACTCGCATACCTCGTGTCATGTCGGTCTATCGGCCCAATCGAAGCTTGTGTCGTGTCGGTGTCGGTGCTCGAACGATGTTTGGATGCTCAGATGCTCGGAAAGTGTATGTGTGTATTTGAAATTTGAAATGAAGGGAAGATGGGCAGACCGAGGGTTATAAGGGGGGGTAATACGTCGCGTATAGTACTATACGCGGCATATTAGGCCCCTTTTAAGCCCTCGTTTGGCTAAAAGGGGCCTATGATTTATTATTTACTATATTATTATTATTATTGTTATTTATCATTATTATTATTATTTACCATATTATTATTATTGTTATTTATTATTATTATTATTATTATTATTATTATTTACCATATTGTTATTTATCATTATTATTATTTGTTTATTATTATTATTATTAAATAAATTGTTTTTATTTAATATTAATAAATAATAAATTGGTTAGAGATTTGGATGATGTTGGAGTAACATGGGTTGAAATTTGGTAAAGGGCGTTCAGTTGTAGGGTTTATTTGGAAAAATTGGTAGCATGGGAGGAGAAAATCGTTGTTATTATCATTATTAGTATTGTTAAACCAAAATTGTCAATATATATATGTGTGTGTGTGTGTGTGTGTGCGCACGCGCGTGTCTATATATATATATATACATTGATGCATTGCCCAGGTGAAGTTCCTCTGCCGTTCCCTGATCAAAAACGAGTGGGGCGATACAAAAACGACTTTGATGTCGACGTCACACCGACAAATTCAACCAACGCCCTGTTGTACATGTTGGTGTTGTATGTCGTGTCAATCAACAATACCTCGGGCAACGCACACCACATCTTATGTGACTTATTATGACAGAAGAAAATATCCTCCGTCTTGTCATTGGTTGCATTCTCCCGGGTATAGTACGCGAAACTGTTGGCACGGAGAAAGTTTTCCAACACCTACATCGGACGCAATAAAACTTTAATAAATATTATAAGCACAACCTCTATATAATAAATTAGGAAGGATTTCAACTACCTTCATAGGGGTATCGCCAATTAACTCCTGACTTCTAAGCTTACTCCTGTAGATGTATTTGTCCTTGAGTTTGGGTTGACAACTGGGAAACTGTCCGGCCACGGCTGCTTGGATTTGAAGGGGCTATACGCCATTCCGGTATAAAGTCGCAACCAGATCCAGTTCTTCGCTGGTTATTTTTCGCAGCTCCACGTACCCCTCCTCAAATTCAACGGGATCGTGGTTGTGTGTCTCGTTTACCACTTCAAGCCTCTAACATGCACCCCTCGAGTCGTACCTGCCTAGGAGTATAAATGGACAACATTTTTAATGCTGCCGGGTACGTCTGATCGTAGCCTTTATTTTCGGTTCTCCTCCACGATTGCATGCAAGGTCCACACCGTTTTCCTTAACCGTTATACTACAATAGCACACCCATGCTCCCGTCCTCTATTTTTGGACCCATTGCTCCAACTCCTTGCGGGTCTCAAAAATCTGAAACAGTTTTACGCTATTTATTAAATAATGTACAAATAAATAATATTAGCTTAAACAAAACACAGTGTGTCTTACATTATCTATTTTATAAGAAAACTATCGCCTCGCATATGCAGTCATCGTCGTAACTCGTAATCATCTTCGTCATTTGGGTCCCCCCCAGCATCCTCATCATCGTCATTTAGGTTTACCCCGCATCATGATGATCCTCATCATGCTCGTTTCGCCCGTGGTACGACGACTGGGTTCCGTAAAATAGATCATTTACTACTAGTATCTGGTACGAAGAAGAAGACTGGCCTCCATAATCCGACCCGACAACAGGTGACTGGTACGACGGCTGACTATCATAAACACCAGGTAACTGACCTCCATATTCCGACACGAAATACTCCTGACATATATTAATTAAAAATCAAACAATAGTAATAATAATAATAATAATAATATAAATAATAACCATGATATAATATAATAATATATTTAAAATAATAATATAATAATATATTTAAAATAATAATATTGTAATAATAATAATATTTTAATAATAAAAAATAATATTTTAATAATAATCATAATATTCATAGTAATAATAATATAATAAAAATATTAACAATAACGGTAACAGTAGCATTTATTAGTTAAAACAAAACTAAAGACTTTATATCAAATATAACATATATAACAAAACCTAGTTCAAATTTGGTAGGTCCGGCGAGCTAGTATGACCGTAAAACTGTTCAAGCTTAATATAATAACAGATATGCTCCCTAACAAAACGTAATGTAGCATGTCTTAGTTAAAAG